>NC_089875.1:107951461-108078961 GCF_040182565.1 Anser cygnoides
TAAAACCATTATTTTTGTATTCCTTTGATTGCTGTCGGAGTGCATCCTTCAGATGTAAAATATGCTACTGGCCTTGTGAACATCGGGATGAGAGCTTTCTCAATTTTCTGTGCTGCTTTTTGTTTGTTTTGCTTTTGCTTTTTGTTTTTTCTCCCCTCAAAATTAAGTGAAATTTCAGTACTCATGCACCTGTACAACATAAAAATTAAAATATTTTTCATGTCTTCAATAACCTTTCAGTCTTTTACCACTTGAATTTTTAAAACTATACCCAATGATTTACATTAGTAAAATGGAAGCTTGGTCTCATCTTTTGGGGGTTATTTTTATCTTTCCGTTGTCAAACTTTTTTTTGATACCAGAACAAAACTTGTTCGTTGTTTGCCTTAACAGTTTGAATTTCTTAAAAGATATTCTCAACCGTTACTTCTAGTTGAATGCCATAAAATAATTCCCAGAGTTGTATCTGCATTACCACCTGGGGCTCACTGCTGCAGTTACGGTGTTTATACCTTACTTTCCGCTCTCTTTCCCTTTCATCGATACATGGTCAATATATGGACATTGCACAAATCCAAACTCAGCAGCTAAGAGATGTTTCCAGGGGTTTTAATGTAAGCAGAGTTGTTATAACTTCTTTTTGTAACCTTGTCCATACAAACTAATCACTATTTTCTATCAGTTATGTTTTAACCCTGGTACGTTGTTGCAAGATATTCAGTACAATACACTCAGGAAATGAAATATTATCTGAAAAATGAAAGCGCAAATACTTTTACACCCGAATAACATTACTTCTTTAATATTTAATTTTATTTTTGTGTCAAGGGAAGTAACTGGAGGAAAAAAAAGCAAAACAAAACATGATTTTAATCAATAGTTTAATTTACAGTAACAAACTCCACACCTGCAAATCATCTGTTTCATGAGCCTTTCGTTAATCTGAATTCAAGTTTTCAACATATTTCAGGTTGAGGAATTCAGAGAATTTCAGGTGCACAATAACTAGGTAACTTTAGTACCAATACGGAGTAAATATGTTCTGTGTAATAGATTTCAGCAAGAAGAGACATGGCTGTGCAAAGGTAGAATCGTAATTCTTTTTTTTTTTCCTTTCTATTTAGGATGTTTATTCATACAAACAAGTGGGGGTTTCTTTAAACCGAATATTTACAGTTAACCCTAAAGGAGAACTTATACAAGAGCATGCAAAGACAAACATCTCATCGTAAGTAATCTTATCCCTAACACCTTTATAAGCTAAATAATTTCCTTTTATAACTTATGACTTAGAGTGCCCAAAGATGGGTTTTATTTTACTAATGAAAGATTCCTTAGACTATTCCATACAAAATATAAAACATGTAAAATAAAATACAGACCATCTACTTTCCTTCAGTTAAACTGATAAAGACATTATTTAGTATTTAGTTCAATATACTCCATTTACTTTAATCATGTAAAGGAGTTATAAGTGTGCAATTTAGTCTGTACAGAAATGAGATTAACTGGTTTCCTGAAGCCATCTGCCCTTTCAAAATTTCCATTTCCTGGAGCGCCTATCTAGAAGAGCCAGGAACAAATCTGAAGACAGGGCTGAGGGCTTCCATCAAGATTCTTAGGCACTGTAGCACCACATAATGAAGGGAGGCAGCCTTTAGTGATGTTAAGACTGCACTTAATGGAAATGGAGGCAAGGGGAGTGTATAAAATATGAATTATCAGTTGAGCAGGGAGCTGCTCAAACCAAACTGGACAGCAATGGAGAAGCAAAATGTGGGGCTTGAATATTTTAACAGGTGATTTGGAAGGAAAATGGTGTCTGTTTCTTTCTAGGTAAGTCCCTTTGCTTAGAGTGAACAGATTTCTTATCTGAACTGTGAATGCTACCTGGAAGCAAGGCACCAAAATTAAATTGAATTTTATTATTTCAAGGATGATAACTTGTTCATGTAAGAGTAGCCATGCCTTGGTGACTGGGGACTTATTTAAAAAAAATCAAAGTAAGAAGATCTTTTTATTTATTTTTCAGCTACGTCAGACTATGTGAAGTGGTAGATCACATTTTCCCTTTGCTGAAAAGAAGCCATTCTTCAGACTTTCCTTGTTCTGATACCTACAGTCAGTTCACCTACTGGAGAGAACCTCTACCACCTTTTGAAACTCAGGATGTACATCCAGCCTCATCTTAACCGCATCTCCAAACCGTCAGCCTCAGATCAAAGAATAAGTTAGCTTGTATTGCAAGGACTTCACTTGGCTTTTGCTGTTGGCAGTTCAACTGGAATCTGTGATGTAAGCATTGTATTCCTTTGCTGTGAGCAAACTTAGAAATGCTTACTTAGTCACATTTCCAGATGACAAGAGTGAGTCGTACTAGGAATGGGAATTACATTCCTAATGTTCCTTCATCCAGCAACTCAAATCGTGCCATACAGTTTCATTGCTTAAAGTCAAATAAAAGTGCAGTGATGACAGAATTGCAGTTAAACATGTCATAAGGTCATAAAGTGGTTCTGTATCTTTCTTGCATTACTGAAGATGTCTTTCATCTCAGAAACTCCTGTAAGTTAGGGAGCCGAAGGTGCTCACCATTCCTGACATCATTTTGTGATACGTGTTGCTGTCCATATGTCAAAATTCCATCCTCTGAAAGAGCGAATGATTGAGTAGGGTGGTTGGACCAGATGACCTCCAGTGGTGCCTTCCAACCTTAACCATTCTGATTCCTCTTTCCTCCTTGCTTGACCATCTGATGTTTGGTTAACGGTTCATTACTGGTCTAGGTCCTCAGCTGTTGTAAATTGGTGTAGCCATCAAAGACGATGGAGTGTGTTGATTTATTTCAACCTGTTGTTTTGACCTGCTAACACTTTTTGTGTGTGTGTGTAAATAAATGATGTGCAATGTAAATGGGAAGTAAATTAAATAAGATGGCCAGATTCTGCCAGTCTTCTTCAAGTTGAGTACTGTGTTTTAGAACAGCTATTTGGGTTAAGATACGTGTGAAAGTGTAAGATACAGACTGCTGTGTGTAGTGCCCATCTTACTGAAGTCAGTGGTTTGACTCTGGTGATTTTTCAGTAAAAACATCTTACTAAGCGGATATGCTGAGTTTCAATATCATTGCTGAGCCAAGAAAACCGAAGATTTTGTCAAAATGGAATAGTTTTATTTAAAATGTTATTTTTGGCTTAAGTGTGAACTTTGATGCTGGTGAGTGATGCATCTCAGGTTTTTACTGAATGGATTTTTTGTTTGTTGTTTTTTTGTATCATAAAGAATGGATGCTTTTAGTGTGATTTACTGTGCTCCAAGAAAACAAAATCTCCTCTTTCATCTTTTTTTTTCCCCCCCTCTCATTTGTTCAGACACAAGCTGTAGGTACTGTTTTTGCTACTTGCTCTCAACTGCCTTAAGATTTAACTGTGCATCATAGAAGCAATACTGCAGATCAGTTGATGATATTTTCCAAATGATCTGCCTTTACACAATGCGGTACTTTTAAACGTATGCATCAGATGACCATATGCCAAATAATCCTCAAATGAGCTGGTAGCTAAGAAGGTGATTTTTTTCCCCTCATTTTAAAATGCATTTAAAAGTTGAATTGTTCTCTGAAACATTGAAAATGGCATAATGGGATTCCATGTATATAGTATTTCAGTATGGCTAAAACAGTGGTTCATAAGCTGTGATCTCTGCCAGCTTGTGATCTGTGAGGCTATGATACATGTTTTGCAGCTGCTTTGCAGTGTTTTCAGTTAAGAGTTTAATAATAGGAAGGCAGAGTGGTCCAGGAGAAATTTTAAGATGTGATTGTGGTTGGTTAGCACCCAAAGGTTTGGGAACAGCTGCTCTGCATCACATTTGTTCTGTTTCAACAAATTCTGGTTTTGCATCTCAAAAGAGTGATAACAACATAGGTGGGATGGTAATTCTGTAACAGGGATTTTTAACTTCTTGTGCTGCAGACTTTATCTGAGATGTCAGGGGGCCAATTTATGATTTCCCTGTGCCTTCAATAGTAATTAATAAGTGCAATCCTTTATACAGCTGTAATGTGCATAGCTGCAATGTGCAGTGGTGAGCGCTTCCGAAGTCTTCCTTTTCACATGAATGTTGAAGGTTCAGGCAAGGTACACGACTGTTTCGGAGATACTGGAATTAGTAGAGAAACACAAAGAGGAAGAAATGTGTATTCAATGCCCCAGACTGATTATGCTGTCTTGAAAGTTTAAAGAAAATGCAAAATGTCAGAAAATCCGTACCATATCTCTTAAATCAGTCAGACAATCAGTGAGGATCTCAGGTTGCCAAACCGAGATGGTTGCATCTCTAAATATAGCCACACTTTAAGTATCCATTTATACTTGTTGCTAATGACTGAATTAATGGATGAATGTACCAACTGAATCCTGTGTGATTGTTTTTGTAAAGGTCTGCTTCAGTCCATTATGCAAATTAAAACCAAATCAGCCCTTCTCTTCAGTTAGAGGCCATCAGGTTTTTTATTCTTCACAGTAGTTGAGATCGGCTTTCCTAAGGTACCGCATACAGTAGCTTTCACCAGGAAAAGAAAGGTCCCAGAGAGTTCTCTACAATTAAAGCCTAAAGCGTGTGTGTATTTATTTATGACTTAATAAATAGCCTGTCCAGGGCTGTTACTGCCATTAGTATTTCAACCCAAATGATAGTGTGAATGAGTGGTCATTTAATTCCATCAGATTTGCAAGCGTAGTGCCACGCTAGTGCAGGCAGCCCTGTGATGCTGTGGAATCCCCGTTCTGGAGTTTTCCAAGACTCAGTTAAACAGAGCTGTGGCTGACTTGGCTCTCATGTTGTCTGTCATCTGCGGTGAGCATGAAGTTGGACTAGCTGACCTCCAGGGGTCCCTTCTGACCAACATTGCTATGACTGTGAAGCTAACGCCGTACTTCTGACGTACGGTATAACCCTTTGTATCTGGAAGTTTAAATATAGCCAGAAAGTGAAACAAATGTGTGTTTGTATAACTCATGGTTATCAAACCTGCTCACAGAAAAGACAGTAAAGGAAATCCAAGTTTTGACCTGCTAGAAACATTGCCATACTTTAAAAGGGAGTTTAAGATATTTTTTTGTTTTGGTAGCTGAGCAATTTTATGCATAATATTTAAACTGCTCTGTTAATTCCTAACGAAGAAAAAAAGGACGGTTTAACAAATTCCTACTCTTTCTGTGAAAGAAAAAAACTTTCTCAACTTTCCTTTCAGTGTAATGCTGGTTTCTGTTACAGAAAGAATATTTGGCTAGCATAAATACGCAGAGACATTAAATCACTGTATATTCTATTTATACGGTACACATAAACTAGAATATGCAGCAGCGAGGAGTGACTGATGTTTATTTTCATGAAGCTGATGACCATACCCCTCCAGCTGTGTCGTGTGAGGGACAGGATACCATGATTGTTGCATTAGTTGTGTTACAGATAAAATGTTACTGCTGTAATATAGGGAGGGAGGAGAAAGAGTATTGGGTATTTTTATTTGTAGATACGGATTATTATTTCAAAGACTATTTATATACAGTATTTACTCTGTATATGTATGTGCTACTGGAATGATGAAAATCATTTTAACACCTCATTTTGATCTGCTGAATGCAATGACGATAGAACTATATATTGTAATAAAGGCAAATGTAAATTTCTTCTGACTTCTATTTTTCTGTGTGCTTTGATTTTGGCAAAGTGCTTTTTCAGAACTGTTGGAGCTCTGAAGTGTGGAATTTGTACATTCCTTCTCAGTTGCCTATCTCTTCCTGGGGCTATCCAGTGTAACTTCCAGCACTTGCAAAATTTTTGCAGTTTTGCTGTTTGATCCAGAGCTTTTTCACATGGAAGGAGTCAGGGAGGCAGGGCCAGGTTTTGGGCTCTCACCGTGCTGGGGTTTGGGGACAGCACCTGGGAGCCAAGAGTAACCAGATGGGAACTGGAGCAGCAGGACCAGTAAGAAATCTTACCATACCCCAGATTTTTCCCGTTTTCCTTTTGTCTAATTCTTGGAGTGATCTGGAAAACTAGCTATCTGATTTGAATGGGATTGCTGTTATTCACAGTAATGAGACCAGATATTCTCTCTCATAGTTCCCCTCCCAACTGTTCCCCCCCTCCCTTTTTTTTTTCCCCTTCTTTGACATTGGCCATTCAGCTGGCAAGAAGCAAATAACATTTCCTCGTGTCTGTGAGAATACAGAACTGCTTTTTGCTCCCTCTGCCAGGTTTGCTAAGCAAACTAACTGCAGCCGTAGCGGTATTGCTGGGCTGGTGTTGTTATGAAAACAAAGATGTTTGGGGTTGATAAGGCTCTACAGCAGCTAAAGGTCTGTGTTAAAAATACAAGAGCAGCCGTATTTGGGCAGCCTGCAGTCACTGCTTCTTCAGTCTTCCCTATTTTCTGTATGTCTCTGGCTTGTATAAACATTTACACTAGAGCTCTGGAGACAGGCTTTGAAATGAAGGTGCTTTTTTAATTAAAAGTCAGAGAAATGATGCTTTTGCCCCAGCAAACCGAACTTTATAAGGACATATTCATTGCTCCTGGAACATCTCATTAACACTAGACGCAGAAAAGTCAGGGGAACAAACCTCCTGAGGAGTCAGGACTGTTATTTTTTGATGCTGTGGAGAAGGTAGGGAACACTACCCAGAATACCGCGTTAATTGTTTCCTTTCAAATAAATAGTCTTCATTTGCATTGCAGATGCCATCAAGTACATCAGAACAGATTATTGCAAGAGGCAGAAGACTGTTGGTGCCAACAGCCTAAAAAATGTAACTTTCAACTCATCTCTGAATATGCAAAAAAGAAAGTGAAGCCTGGGGGCAATTTTATTTATTTCATTTTACTGCATAAATGCTTGTGAAGGGAGTACATTCACAGTGCCATCACCAAAGGTGGTCCTAACCCTTCTGTTTGGAGTAAAATCTAGCACCTCATTTCTTTCTATAGCATGGCTGAGTGATGCGAGGAGCAGGCTAGTTGCAAACAAAGACAAGAGGCTAGCTCTAGTGATAACCCAGCAGTGATACAAAAGAGATTAGGTGTTGGTTGTTTTTAGGAGGAGGTCCTCATCAAGACCTTTCTAGCTACTGGAATGTGAGGGTGAGAAATAAAGACAAAATGAGAAATGACTTTCCTTCTAGGAGGAACTAGAGAAAGGGAACAAAACCAAGGTAAGTGGCCAAAAAGCAGCTTCTTGATTTCACGCCCATGTTGAACCTAGGTGTCAGGTGTTGAGCTGTTTGCCTCTTGACCAAAATCCAAGTGATGAGATGAGCAAAAGTGGCCTCAAGTTGCATCAGGCAAGGTTTAGTTTGATTATTAGAAATTTCTTTACTGAAAGGGTTGTGCAGCGTTGGAACAGGCTGCCCAGGGAAGTGGTTGAGTCACCATCCCTGGAGGCCTTCAAGAAATGTATAGATGTAGAACTGAGTAGTACGGTTTAGTGGTGGACTTTAGGTTAGAGGTTGGACTAGATGACCTTAGAGGTCGGACTAGATGATCTTAGAGGTGTTTTCCAACCTCAGTGATTCTATGATTCTATTAAATCCCATGTCTCTACATTGAACAGAAGGGGAGAAGGCCATTTTGGCTTAATTTTCCAAGCAGGAGAGAATAACATTCATCAAAACGAAATCCCTGCTTAAGCATCTGAGGGCAACCACTAACAGCGAAAGAAAGCTGCAGTTACAGCTCTATTTTAAGCTTTGATAAGGACTAGGGCTGCTTTATATTTTCATGAAACTGGGGAACAAAGCTTTCACCTGCAGTATATACAGCACGCATCCTTTTTGATAAAGCTCTCTTTGGAAAATTGACACAGCCTATTTAAGCGTGCGCTTTAGTTGCAACTCCCTGCAATCAAATTTGTGCATATTCTTATCACTTTACCGGATTAAGTCAACTAATGCCAAGAAATCAAACTGGGTACTGGGGAGATACGGTTTCCAAGCTGAAGAATTGATCTCTCTTCTAATGGCTACTCTTGGACTGTTTTTTACCCTCTAGCACTGTCAGGTGTTCTGCCTGCTGCCAGCAATCTATTTATTGATACAGGAAATCCATTTTGCCTTGCCTTGCTTTTAATGAGTTTTGCAAGCAAGTGGCCCCTTCCTGTGACTCATTCTGTGTTTTCTGAGCGGGAGATTGTGGTTTTAAGTTTCACATTGGAAAGTAACCGCTGTGTCTGCTTTCCTTGTCTGCTGGAATCTCAACAAGAGGAATACATTTTGGAACAAAGAAATGTAAATGGAGCAGAAGAGTTCACATTTCTTTGTGAAATTGTATAAACATCCTTCTTTTCAGGGCAGTTAAAAAGACTAGTGCAAAATGAAAATAGGACGTTCTAAAATAACATCTTTATCTTAGAACATTGTTGTTAACATAGACAAAAAACACGTTTTCACTGATTTCTCCGTATTTGTTGGCCCTTTGATTTATAACCAATAAATACCCAAATTTAACAGTGGAAGCCTCCTTCTGATCTTACTGACACAGGAGCAGATCTGTGAGCATCTGGATTTACATACAATTCCTGTCATTCCTTTTGGATACCGGAGGCCAAGAGGTAGAAGTGGATCGATTTGTTTCTTTTTTTTTCTTTTGTTTTTCTTCTTGTTTTTTTCTTTCTTCTTTTTCTTTTTTAAACAAAAGTAGAGGAAGGACAGAATCCTCTGCAAGCTTGGACCGTTAGCACTGAAAACTTAGATTTACGTTAAAAGCAGCCATAAATACATCAAAACCAATGACCAGGATGGTTTCCATTCCCCATTACCAGATATGACTATTTATATTTCAGGCTCAGTGGCTACGTCCGTATAAATAAATAGCTGGCCAACAAAAGGGCAGGCATTATGCTTTGGCCTCCTGGCCAACTGCCACGCTTTTGGCGTGTCCAAATAACTGCCTGCCAAGTACCAGTTAGCACTGGCCCACGATGACCCTCAAAATGTGTCTAGGCATTGCTTGGAAGAGCACTGTGTGGGCGATGGAGCCCTGGCACAGGTCCCCCAGAGAGGTGGTGGAGTCTCCTCCTTGGAGATCTTCAGAAGCTTGGAAAGGTGCTTCAGTTTTTCTGTAGCCTAGTTCGATCTCACTATCTGGCCCCGAACTGCTTCTGCCTCTGTCTAATGCAAGCCCCTACAATATTAAAGCATGACATGGAAGCTGAGACCATCTCAGCAGTTCTGCAAAATGCCAATAAAATCTAAAAACTTTGCTAACACAAGCTTCTTAGAGACAAAGTTTATGTGGGGAGGAAAATCATATTTGGGAGCCAATAAACGCATTGGGAAATGTGAACCCCTATGAGCAAGAAACTGAGCAAAGGAGGTAGGGGAGACCTGCATGGTTGAACAAGGAACTCCTGACAGAACTTAAAGATAAGCTGAAGGTGTACAGGAGGTGGAAGCAGGAACAGGCCACTTGGAATGAATACAGAGTAAGCAGAAATGCGACGAGGAAGGCCAAGGCCCATTTGGAATTAAATTTGGCTAGGTATATCAAGTACAACAAGAAGGGCTTCTTCAAATGTATCAGTAACAAAAGGAAAACTAGTGATAACACGGGCCTGCTACTGAATTGGGTAGGGACCCTAGTGACAGAGGACACAGGAAAGGCAGAGATACTGAATGTCTTCTTTGCCTCAGTCTGCTCCTGAGGAGAAATAACCCCAAGCACCAGTACAGGCTGGGGGCTGAGCTACAGGAAAGCATCTCTGTGGAGAAGGACCAGGGGGACCAGTTAGACAACAAGTTAACCATGAGCCAGCAACGTGCCCTTGTGGCCAAGAAGGCCAACAGTATCCTGAGGAGAAATTAGGAAGCATGTTGCCAGCAGGCTGAGGGAGGTGATCGTCCTCCTGTAGTCAGCCCTGGTGAGGTCTCACCTGGAGTATTGTGTCCAGTGCTGGGCTCCCCAGTACAAGAGGGACTTGGAGCTCCTGGAGCGAGTCTAGCGGAGGGCTACTAAGATGATGAAGGGATTGGAACATCTCTCATACGAGGAAAGGCTGAGGGAGCTAGTCATGTTCAGCCTGGAGAAGAGAAGGCTTGGGGGGGATCTGATCAATGTGTGTAAGTACCTGAAGGGAGGTTGTCAAGGTGATAAAGCAAGAGTCTTCTCAGTGGTGCCAAGCGATAGGACAGAAGGTAATGGGCACAAACGGCAACAGAGCAAGTTCTGTTTGAACATCAGGAAACACTTCTTTACTGTGAGGGTGACTGAGCACTGGAAGAGGATGCCCAGAGATGTTGTGGAGCCTCCTTCCCTAGAGATATTCAAAAACTGCCTGGACACAACCCTGGGTAATGTGGTCTTGGGGACCCTGTGTGATCAGAGAGGTTGGATCAGATGATCTCTAGAGGCCCCTTCCAACCTCAACCGTCTGTGATTCTGTGAAAGCAGGAATTCAACAGGTCATGTTAAAAGTGTGGCCTCTCTGTTACGCAACTCAGCTGTCAAGTTCAAGGTGTCAGGGACAACAATTGAAAGAAAAAAAATGTAATACTCAAATGAAAAAAAGCTTTATTGGGAAAGTACTGAGAGGAAAGATACAGGGAGACACAACATTATCATAGTCACTTTCCCGTAAGGATCCAGATATCACATAAAAATGCAGTGCCCTGTATTGTGGACTTCATTTCTGATCCATGTACTGTGTGAAAGAAATAACATGAGAATTGTCCTTATTTCCCAAAGTAACGTGGGGTAGGGTTTTTGTTTGCTTGTTTTGTGTCAGCACCAGCTTTCACTTAGTGCAGTGACTGGTGCAGTGACTTAGGGAGCAGCTCAGATGCACACCTACATTTTCTAATGCACTCTGTGCAATGTGGGAGTCAGCACAAGTATTGCAACT
The DNA here is from genome assembly GCF_040182565.1 of Anser cygnoides. NCBI lineage: Eukaryota > Metazoa > Chordata > Aves > Anseriformes > Anatidae > Anser > Anser cygnoides. Next base: position 107,962,363 of record NC_089875.1, read on the forward strand.
CCCTGCAAGGCTCATATTTTCTCTCTCTGTGGGCTGCTCCTCTGCACGTATTATTGGCAGAGAATCACTTCCATTTTCTTTTGACCTAGTGAATTCTTTTAAACCAAGGCTGTGGTTTCATGGGCGGTTGATCTGATCTACTGGTTTGTTACTGCCTAAAGGAAAAAAAAAAATCATCACTCTCCCTGTCTCCTTTCTTGCTCCTCCTGATTCTCCACCCCACCAATAGACTGTATTCCTGGGACAGTTTTGTTCTGCATTAGCAGAATTAAATGGGCTCAGGGAGGGATACAGTGCATGCCATATAGCATAAGTGGGTGAGTGTATGGATAAGAGAAAGAGGGGAACAGGGACCTTATGCTTTTGTCTAAGTATGTCCCATGAAGCTGCAACCTAAGTTTTCCTGTGTTTGACTCCATCCTATACCTGACCTCTTAATTCTTATAGTAATCCTGTAATTGAGGGCAGACCTTATAAAGGGACATGTCTAGTGCCTATTAGTGAACTTGAGAGCAAGGACATAACCATATCCAGATGAGCCTAAGAGTGGTGATATACCACAAGTAAAGAAATCCCAGGATCAAACCCACCTGCCCAAGACAGAAGGACTGTTGGGGAAGCAAAAAGTTGGTTCCAAGACAGGAACAAGATCCATGCCCTGACAAATGTCCTGTTTTGGCTGGGCTGAATCCTTCATTGTACTTTGTGTCTTAGATCTCCATGTGCAAGATGGGGCTGAAGGCAGTTGCCTCTGTCCAAGGCATATTCTGAAGACTAGACATTAATGCCAATGAGATACTAAGATAGGAAACTCGGGGTGGGGGTGGGGGGTGTACAAGAAGGGTATTTGAACCAGCCCCAGTGGCTCAGCTTCCGAACACCTGACTGTCACATAAAGTATTGTCCTCACTGGCCTTTGGGAGGGGGAAGAAATACAATCTCCACTTAATAACAGGAAACAAAAGGTCTTGGTAGCCTGAGCAACTTTGGCCACAATTTCCTGAGTCCGATGCCAGGGTCACAGGTACCGTGTCTTTGGTGTGCTCAGTACAAGGACTGAGAGGAAGTGGGGAGCTCAGGGCATACCCCAATTTGTTAAGAAAAAGTTTCTGGTCTTCAAGCTCATGAAATGGCACTGCTTTGCTAATGGTCACTGATATGGTGGTAGTCTCTAGGGTGTATCATCATGAACCCTGGACCTGGAGAGAAATGACTACCAGAAAAACCCCAGAACATTAAAATTGCATAAGGCTATTTGGATGTGCTGGAAATGGCCAGAGTCTGCATGATGCAGAGAAACACCACATCAGCATATGTCATCGTGACAGAGCATGGCATATACCAGGGCAGCCTGGCTTTTGTGAGCTAAGTCCAATCGACTAGCAGATTTGCTCTGGGGTCACCGCATGATGTTTGTTTGCTTGCTGGTTATGTCCCAGCTAATTTTGCAATGCGAGTCTAAATCCTTCAACCACACATCCAATTTGTAATTTAAGCCTGCATAATTTTATCTCTGCTTGCTTACACCCACTGTCTCCTGGTTTACACAAGCCATTGCTGGTTTCTGTAAGAATTGCTGCATTGATTGATATGTGAAACAGGAAGGTAGGATGTTTTAATGTGGAATGGTATTTAGAGAGATGCAGCATCTGTGTCTAAAGTGAGAGATAGTTACAGGGTTAGACAAGTAGGCCATCAATTACAGCAGACTGAGGTTAGGACCATCTGGCTGTTTGAAACAACACCAGGTGTTTGCAGAAGCAAATTTCCTGTGTTGCAACATAGGAGGAGAGTGGCAAGCAAGAAGCAGCCCTCCGGAGTGAATCTCAGCCATGAAGGAAACCACTTCTCATTTCCTTTTTTAGTGCTATCTTGTGGGAAAAAAAGTCACTCGAAGAGAGTGACACACCTCTGTTGCCTGCTCGGTGCCACTCGTGGGGTTCTCAGGGAAGCACTGAGGACCCTCTCCTAGAGAGCTGAGCAGGACTTGTGTTCTGTCCTGGTGGGCCATATCCTGGTAGGCCTGTCCTGGTGGGGCCTGTCCTGGTGGGCCATGTCTCCTTCACCCAATTTTTCTCTCCACTCTACGCCAGTATCACGAGTGGTCCCTGGGAGGGCAGCGACACTGAGCTCACCAGCACCTGACCATAGGCTGGCCTCTCTGCGGGGCCTGTGGTCATGCCACGCATCCCACAGACAGTGAGTGTCTGCTCCATCAAACTGGGCAGCTTCATGTGCGTGCTCTCCATGCTGGCAGCTTAGCATGGCTCTTGAGACTTTGCTGCTAATGGCCACTGCTCTTCTGTTTTTTTCTTCAGGGCAGCAGAACACAATACAAGGTTCACCATGACTTTCTGGTTCCCAGACTCGGTGTGCCTTGCCCATGCAGTTGTTGTAGCCAGCTCTTCGCTTTCAGTCCTGACTACAGCTGGACCCTTGCTGATGGACCTAAGCATCAAAGTCTTGGTTTGAGTACCCAGCATCCATAGTCTTCTGGAGGCTGTCCTTGTCGCCTACCCCAATGTACAAGGTGTCTACAGCCATATGCAGCCCTGCCTCAGTTTCCCTTCCCTCCCCTGTCTCCTACACCCAAGGGAGAGGCAGCCATAGAGGGACTGGTTGCTGGCAGAGAGGGTCAGGAAGTGTACCGAGATCACTGTCACCCTTAATCTGCTCGGCATAGGACTGTGCTCTGACAGCCATTGTCAACCATTCAGGCCTACTGGGATGTATTTTGTAAAAGTCAAGGGTTGGTGCATGTGGAAAATATTGTTGCATTACCTATTTGTACATTGCTAAATTCAAATGTCTCCTATGCAGTTATGCTAGTTCAAATCTTCTCATTTACACTTGATAATATTTAATTTTTATGATTTACATTAAAAAGAGGAATAAGCCTTAATGCTGAAATTGGCCCAGCCTAAAAGTTTAGCTGGTGTACATAAATTAGGAAACAATCACATCTCCCACTAAAATTGTTCTGACTCTGCTAAACTCCAGCTCAGCTAGGACTTCACAGCGCCTCTGGCAAGAGGTGATATCCGAGACCTTCCAGGCAAGCCCCAGCTCAACAGCAGCCTTTTACAATGAGCAGACAAGAGGTTAAAAATTAGGTAAACGCAATCTCAGTAACTGGCAGCAGGGCCTTAGATCAGTTTTTCCTAGTTTCTATTTCTATCAGTGAGAAATAGCCCTCACGGGTTTATTTTAAATTTTAATTATTATACTTTAATTATCTGGTGACAGAGGGAAAAGACTTTGGTTTGGTTATAAATTCCCAACTTAGATGAATTCCTCTATAAAACACTTCATTTAGGAAATACAGCAAAGGTTGCTAAGTGACAACAATGCAGTTATGTGTCAGAGCCCTTCCAAACCCCGACCGCCAAGAAGAAAATGAATAGCTGCGGGCAGCAGCACGTAAGCAGGGTGGGGAGACGAAAGGGCCATGGCTCACGAGCAAGCCTGTGCCGATGTGTTCCCAGCCACCTATTAGGTGCAGGTTAATTTACAGAAGCTCTGAGCACTTACGGCACCCAGTGAATAATGGAAACCTGTGAGGTGTCCAGAGCACTGCTGTCAACGTAGTTTTGTGCAAGGGGATAACACGGTATAAACTCAGCCTGGATTTGAAACCATTGGCCAATATACAAATTGGAAGGGCTCACACTGATTATTAAAATTCAGCTTGATGAGTGTCGGCCCACAGATGACATTCTCAAAACGGACTGGTGACAAACACAGAGGTAGAGTTTTGGCTAATCTGGATTTCTATAAATTCTCTTTGAAAATTAAATATTTGATGTGGATTACTGCAGATAATACCAATAGCCATTCCTGAAAATAATGCTGTGATTGCAATTCTTACTAAAAATTGACTCTGAGACAGGGTTTCATTAGGCCTGACCCTGTCTATATGCTCACCCACTTCTCTTTTGTCAGCAGGCTAGGCTGTAGGGTTGTGGCAGAAACAAAATGATTGTGGCACCAATGCTTTCTGCAAGGATTTCACAAGAACTTTATTTATTCTTTAAAACTGCAGGCTTTGCCACACCTAAATCAACCTTCAGCCTAGTAGAGCAACCAGTTTTAGCTAGCAGCAACAATGGAAGGGGGTTGTGCCGAAAAAAAATGTATAGTATCACTTATAAAAATGCTGCAAATGACCTTTGCAAGGTCCTCATCTAGGCGCCAGATGAGTGGCTCTGTGTGCAGCTCTAGGCTGGCTTTGCGCATACTTTCAGCCCCATGTAAGAGCATTCTTGCTTGTCCCCAGACAACAAAAATTTTGTGGTGAGACAAGTGGAGCTCAGCTCAGCGTAGGTTTAATTTGGGGCTTATCTAAGCTGCAGGGTGATGGCTCTGGCACAGGCCTGCTGCGCAAGATGAAACATGGACCTTCTCAAGTGATCAGGAGAGCTTTGCTTTTCTGTTTCAGTCGAGCACTGGTGCTTGCTGGCTATTCAAGGCTGAAACTTTTGAATCTGAAAAAGTCAGACCCATCTGCCAAATGGCTCCTCTATTTGATCAGGTCTGTGCATGCGTGCAGTAGGTTGGCTGACAGGGGGTAGCTCCATGGTAAAACAGGCCTGGCCAGCTGGAATACAATGCTGGCATACCATAGAACTGCAGAATCACAGCATGGCTGAGGTAGGCAGAGACCTGAGGAGGTCCCCGGCCCAGCCCCTGCTCCAGCAGGGCCACCCAGAGCAGGGTGCCCAGCACCACGTCCAGGTGACTGGTACCCCAGGATGGTGAAGTACCCCAAGCCGAGAGTGGTGTTGGGGATAATTTTGACCCCTGATTGTTGAGTCGATTGTTGTGGCTTTTGGGCCAGGTGATTGTTTCAGGTACAGCCATGGGCAGATGCCTAAGCAGCAGCTCTGCAGGCAATCCTAGGGGACACAGTGCAAACACATGTTTACTCCTGGCTTTTTGCTCTGAAAAACAGGATAGAAAACCTGATGCTGGGATCTGCAATACCACTGCCTTGCCTTAGGCTTGGCAGGAGAAACCAAAAGAAACAAGAAAGGAAAAACAACACAAGTGACTTTGATCTGACTGAGAAATACACTCTGAAGAATAATATGTGAGAAAGGCATCCAAATTTTTGCCTGCTTAAAATTTCCCATTGTCTTTTAAGGAGCAAATACTTTGGTGTATGTTTTGTTTAGCTGGATTCTTTTGCTATGATGGTCTGTCTATGCTAACTAAATTCTTGTAGTAACGGCTCCGCGATGCTGCATTTAAAGATTATAATTCACTTATAGCCCACTGATTTAAAAAAAAAAAAAAAAAAAAAAAAAGAAGCTGTATAAAAAACAGGTATTAGCTATTATTAAATAAAAATAATTTACAGCTTACTACGGCCACAATGAATGAGATTGACTCAGTCATGGGCTTTGGGACATTTATTCTAGTTTTTGTTTTACGAGACTGTACATGAAGGATGTTAGCTCAGTTGGAGATTTTCTCTTTTACTCTATGCCAAGATTTTCAGAAGTGACTAATGACTTTGGGTGCCTAACTGGAAACATTGTAATAAGGCCTGAATTTCAGAATGGCAGAGCACCCATCATCTGAAATTTAAGTCCATTTATGGTCTTTTAAATTCAGCTCTCAGGACTGAGATCCTCTAATTCATCAGTACCTCTTGAAAAGCTTGGAAGTTCTGGAAATATATTAAAATCTAAGATGCAATTTCCTCCTTAAAAACCTCTCCATGCCCAATTTTCCATGTCCCAACATGTGTAGACTCAGAAAAAAAGTAACTAGCAATTACTGAATGCAATGTGCTTTGATTTTATGATAAAGAATACGTTGTGCTCATTTCCTTACTATGATGGGTTTTCCCTGCTTTCTGATAAATTGTAATGTCCATAATCTTGTTTTTAAAGAGTGTTGTGTCAGTTTTCTACATCTTCAGTATAAATTAGTGAAGTGTTTGGTGCTGTACAAGCTGGGAATTCAGCCTTTGTTTTGGGATGGTAGAGACAAGTCAGTTGTCTTTATATAGGGAGGAATGATTCACGGGATGTATCAAGCACAAAAGGCTTGGGATACCTAGGGATGAAAGTCCCTGTAATACTCTTTATTTTATAGACTTCCTGGCGCTGTGCTGCCACAACCCACAATTATGTAGTGGACGGGTATTACATTTCACTACCACTGCCTTTGCAGCTACCGAGTCACATCTTTCTTTGATATCTACTGGTGCAAACTGCCACCAGCTAAATTATGCCATTTGACATCAGGTGGGCTTAGCATTTCAGTGCTCACTGGGAGGTAAAGTCTTCCCCTAGATAACTGGAGAGTTCTGTCTGATTATCTCATAAAATCGGCTATTGCATCAAGAGCAGAATAGGAGGAAGTTAGTCTCTTAAACGGATTGTAACTGGAAGCTTTTACTCTGTCTAGCCGGGCTGTTACCCACAGCTTAGATTAGATCTGATCTTTTTATGCTTCCCTACAGGTTTGCTTTGATTGTCTCCCCATTTTCCAATAAACACTTGAAGATACCACTGGGCAATTAACGAGGCAGTCCCTGGGAACGGTTCCCAGCCGGTCTGATAGGAGGCACGCTAGGCGCAAGGCACTTGCCCTGGATTGATCCCAGATGCATAGGGCACATGGATGGCTGTTCCCAAAAGAGGATGCAAAGAAACAAGCTAACGAGGGGCATGGAAACAGCCTTGTGACTGCAGCGGAAGGTAGCGATGGGAGACCCGAGTGTTCCAGCTGGACTGTGAGAAATGAAGGCGTGTGTGTGGTTTTGTGAGAGGTGAAGTGAGAAAATCGAGTACTTGTCTAAAGCTAACAGGCATCACCAAGCACCCAGTTTTACAGTGAGTGTCACACACAAGTGCCGTGAATCCTTTCTTCCAAATTGACCACTTCATCATCTGGATGGTGAAGTCACCCTTGATCCAGGGAAGGACAGAAGAGTTAGTTTATCTTTGGCATCTTCTACTCTCCTTTTATTAAAGGGTTGTATTGTGTATTATTTCCTCTGACTGCTGCACCATGTACTACCTCTCTGAACCTAGAGAGCGATCCTACATTCATTCCTGTATCAGCTGCTTACCTTCCCATCCTGTCTTCATATCACCCAAGTGTGTCCTCTCCTTGGCTGTGGCCAGGTGAACCACTAGCTCTGTGGAGGACACAACAGAGCCAGCAGCCCCTCGCACCTTTTATTGTACTTGCTTATTTTATTTCTTCTTCTTCAGATGAGCCTATTCCAAGCTGCAGTATTAAAAGCCAGTCATACACATGGGAATCCCTGAGTGTGCAACCCCAGACGTGGTCAGGATCTCCAGGACATCAATACCCACATCCATCCCACCTGTTGAGCAGGCTCCACTCCTCTCCCCCTGTGTGGGCTGTGGACCCCCAGAGACACTCAGGCACAAAGCCTGGCCAAGAGCAGCTAGTTTGTCTGTGCAGTGAGAGCTGCACCATCCACACTTGGAACATGACAGCCTCTTTTCCACTGTCATGTATCCTCTGAATTGTCAGCCTGGCAGCAGAAGTCCTCAGCAAGGCACCTAGGGCAGGATAATGCCCTCTCCCTCTCCCCTTGCACAGTGTGTTGAGCTGGAAGGGTTTCAGGAAAGGCCATAGAGGATGAGGGTGAGGAAACCTGTCTGCCTTGAGCTTCTGCTGCTGCTGAGCAACAATCTGGCCAGCCTGAACTGTTAGATGTACCCAAGTGCCCAGAAACTTCTGTTCATGGTACCTATGGCATTCCCCTTCAGCTAAACTGTGTGACTTCTGTTTTTCAACAAGCAGAATAACAAGCCATGTCTCAGACATCAAAGGGCTTGGGACTTGTGAGTTTGCAGGTGTAAAATGGAACAGATTATTATTATTATTATTATTTTTAGGTGAGTCCAAGAGTTTGTACAACAGCATTGCACAGGACAGGGTGAAATCCACACTACTTATACTTGGGCATATGCACAGAGCTAGTGCCTGGAGTGGGTATAAGAGAGAGGGCAAAGAGGGTCTGAGAGACGGTGCTGGAGGCATAACCAAACCTGCAGTCTGTTGCCTGGCTCATCACCAAGGAATAAAGTTTACCTGGCTTATAGAGAAATGAACAGGGTATGACCTCTAAACTGGATATTACCCTTATGCCTCCAAGGCCTCCATGTCCTCCACTCACAGGGAAGCCCGGCTTGCCCTGGCAGTGCAGTGTTTGTAAACGTGCTGTTACAGCCACACTGGCAAACCCCAGGGCAGCAAAGTTCCCGAGCTGAGGTGCAGCTGAAGGGAACATGCCTGCCACCGCAATCATGTCCCCTCCTGCAACACTTTCGCTGGCAGAGTGATTTTGATAGTGTTTCTGAGTTGTTTCTTGCAGACAGCTCTGGGGGCTGACCTTCATGACACAGACCAGGACTCGCAGATGTTCTCGTGTTTACTTGGCTACCAGTTTTAGAGGAATGTCTGCGTGCCTCCACATGTTGTATAGTACCGATTGTGTCTTCATGGCATAGGGCCACGTTGGGGGGTCACCCTCAGTGCTTTCCTACAATAAAAACACGTGGAAATGTCAGTCACACAATCTGTGCCTTCCCTCTGCCTTCAGCAGTCTTCCCTGGCTGGTGGCCATAAGCAGGGTGCAGGTTTGTGGGATGTTCCCTGGAGGTGCCTCAGCAGCGGACACTGCATCGCACACCTCTAGAAGCAGAAATAAAATGTGGCATATCCAAAGCAGCCTAAAGAGGTTAATGATCACATCAATGGGAAACAGTGTCCTCATGCCTCTGACTTCTTTAATAAATTTCAGTGTAAGTCATAAAACGCATGGATGCCTGCATCCAATATATAAACCACGTTTCTTTCTCATAAAATACACCTAAAGTTAAAATGTATTTTATTCTGAAATTACCTAGGAAGACATAACTGATATCAAATCCTGGGGACTTAATGAGATACCGGTTTACTGCTGTCAGCACCAGCAAATCTGGTGAGATACCAGTTTACAGCCACCAGCAAATCTGGAGGTGGTGGTTCAAATCGATCTCCTTTTGGACCATAAAATTCAAAGATGTATCTTAGTCTCTGGAAAATACATTATAATCAAACAAAAATCAGAAATATACTTTTTTCTCTCTGTAATGCCTGCTGTTTTGTCCTTCTCAGTCTGGAGACTGCGCCAGGTCAGTTTTGCCTCAGTTTCTACCAGCAAGACTGGCCTTCAGGAATCCCAGGTCCCAGAGGCCAGGCCGAAAGGCTGGAGCAAGGAAGACGTACCTTTGGTAGAAGACCATCAGGTCAGGGAATACTTGAGCAACCTGGACATTTGCAAGTCCAAGGACCCTGGTGGGACACACCCATGAGTGCTGAGGGAGTTCACAGGTATGACTGTGAGGTCACTCTCTATAATCTTTGTTCAGTCATGGCAACTGGGAGAAGTGTTTAAAGACTGGGGGAAAGCAAATGTCGCTGCTATCTTCAAGAAGGGCAAGAAAGAGGACCCAGGGAGCTAAGGGCCAGCCAGTCTCACCTCGATCCCTGGGAAGGTGATGGAACTGCTAATCCTGGAAACCACTGCCAGGCACATGAAGGAGAAGAAAATCATTAGGAGTAGTCAACATGGATTTACCATGGAGAAGTCATGCCTAACCAACCTGATACGCTTCTATAATGAAATCATCAGCCCAATGGATGAGGGCAGGAGCAGTAGATATTTTCTTCCTGGACTTCGGTAAAGCTTTTGACTCTGTCCCCCATAAGATCCTCATAGAGAAGCTATCAAAGTATGGGCTAGATGGGCAGACAGTGAGGTGGATTAAAAACTGGCTGAATGACCAGACCCAGAGGGTAGTGGTCAGTGGTGCAAAGTCTAGTTAGAGGCCAGTAACAAGTGAAGCAGCCTAGAGGTCGATGCTGGGTCAAGAAGTCCTGTTTAACATCTTCATTAATGAGCTGGACGATGGGGTAGAGTGCACTCTCAGTAAATTCGTGGATGACATTAAACTGGGTGGAGTGGCTGATTGACCAGAGGGCTGTGCAGCCATCCAGAGGGACATTGACACGCTGGAGAGGTGGGCTGACCCATTTTGAGGTGGGCTTACAAAGTTCAGTGAGGGAAAGTGCAGAGTTCTGCACCTGGGGAGGAGCAACCCCAGGCACCAGGACATGCTGGGGGTACCCAGCTGGACAGCAACTGCAGAAAAGACCTAGGAGTCCTGGTAGACACCAAGTTGAAAATGATTATCAGCAATGTGCCCTTGATGCTAAGAAGGCTAATGCTATATTTGCCTGAATAAGGCAAAGTATCACCAGCAGGTCGAGTAAAGAAATCCTTCCCTTTTACTCAGCATTGGTGAGGTCTCACCTGGAGTAGTGTGCCCAGTTCTGGGTCCCCAGTATGAGAGAGACCTGGACATAGTGGAAAAAGTACAACAGAAGGCCAACAAGATGATCAAGGCACTGAAGCGCCTCTCTGAGGAGAGGCTGAGAACACTGGGACTGTTCAGCCTGGAGAAGAGGATGTTCAGGTGGGATCCTGTCATATTCCTATCCAATAAATACCTGAAGGGAGGGTGCCAAGAAGATGGAGCCAGGCTCTTATCGGTGGTGCCCAGTGCTAAGACAAGAGGCAATGAGCACAAACTGGAACCCAAGAGTTTCCATCTAGACATCAGGAAACACTTTGATGCTCTGTGGGTGACTGAGCACAGGCTGCCCAGAGAGGCTGTGGAGTCTGCCTCCTTGTAGATCTTCAAAAGTCACCTGGACGTTGTCCTGGGCAACCTGCTCTAGGTGTCCCTGCTTGAGCAGGGGCTGGACCAGATGACCTCCAAAGGTCGTGCCCAGCCTGAGCCTTTCTGTGATTCTGTGGCTATATCATTCTGTCATACTGTCATTCTGTCAGTCTGTCCATCTGTGGCCGTGCCTATGAGCAGCACAACGGTATCTGCTAGTCACCCCTGTGGATCTGATGTTCTTGAAACATCTCCCCAAGCACCATCCTGCCCCAGTGCAGCACCACCTCCTTCAGACACCCCTCTCTGCCACTCAGGCCCCTGTGTCTAATTGAGGCAGCACCTGGTTTTAATAGGAAGTCTGAACAGTAATCTTTTTTTTTTTTTTTAGATTCTAAATTGTTTTCAAAGGGCTGGTGCATCATTCTCACCCTCCTCCAGCCCATCCAGTACTGCTCAAGGAGCGACTGGGACAGTCTTTGCAGCCTCCAGAAGATGGTGCCCTGCTGTTAGGAAACAATGGTGCGAGCAGCAGTCATTCCAGTTCACTGGCACAATGTCACACAAAACGGTTTGTGTCTGTCAGCACATTCCTGGAAGGTCACAGTGAATGATGAATGCTCCTGTGTAGGAGCTGAAGAGTTTTTTTTTTCTTTTTTCTTTTTCTTTTTTCTTTTTTCTTTTTTTTTTTTTCCATGAATTGCATCACTTGGCGGCCTCTTGGCTTCATTCATTTGACTCCTGTGGTTACAAACCTTTCCCAATTGTTGTGAGCCTGCTTCCTCCACAGCCCCTCTGTGGCCAAAGCAGGATATTCATGACTGACTGGCCTGGGGAAGCTGGATAACTTCCAGCTACTTTCCACAGCAGAGTTGCTCACTTCCCTCCCCCCGAGGTCTGAAATATCCTGTGGTTCTGGTTAGCTTTCTCTCCGGATGCACATCAGCTAAAGCATATGCATCATCATGTGATACCCAAGGTTGTTTCGGCGCAGCTAATTGTGACAGAGGCTTTATTTAGATGCCATGTATAAAAAGATGAGTAAAGCACTCCAATGTGAAGCCAGGAGGATATTAGACTTGATCCTGAATGAAAAGCTGATTTTCACTGGCATGTAACACTGGAGTTCTCCACTGAGCTTTGCACATATGTCTAAGATGTTTAAATAATTCCAATAAACTATGATGTCATCTTTGCAGCTCCGCTGCCATTTCCTATGATTTGGTTCATGATTTTTTTCCCCTCTGAGTTACTAATTGCTCATGAAGCTCGTGCAACTGAATGGGGCTCTTCTATTTTTTCACACTCCATCCCCCCCTCCTCCCCCCCCATCATTCACAAAACACAGACCTTCTAGTTTTAATTGGGGAAAAACACCTACAGCCAACTTCAGCATTACTTCTCAATGGGAATTTAGCGGCACCTAAGTAGCAGTAGTCACTCAGCACAAGCTAACCAGCCACACTGAATGGTATTTTGTTGATATGGAGAGTGTCTGGATATGGAGGAATGGTCAGCAAAACCCATGGCAGAGTAAAATCAAAAGAGGAACACCCACATGTGCAAACAATGTTCATGGGCTTGTTCATGTGGGCACATGTCCTTCAGAAGCATGCAGACACGTTCAGTGGTCAGGGCTGATTAACAAGTATGTCCTTTTTTTTTTTTTCCTATTTTGTTTTTTCTTCTTTCCGCTTTTGGTTGCACAAATGCAGCAGGGCAGAGGTTCTGGGAGAGGAGTGCTGGGAGCCCAGCAGTATGTCTGCCCTGAATGGTGCCAGGTCTTGTTCTCTGCCTGAAACCATCTGGCAATGTCCATGCTGTTAAAGTCTCTTTGCCTTCAAGACATGGTAGCTACATCAAATCTGGCTAGCAAGTAGTTCCTGGTCTAGTCTAGCCCCTGCACTATATGACCTCTCTAGAAGTGCCCAGGAACTGATTGAAGGTTGCTGGCTGTGACACTGGCCAGGCTCGGAAATGTTCCTGGCACTGCTGTAAGCATTTATCAGTTCAGATAATAGGGGTCTGTTACTGTGCCCTGGCTCTACTCAGTCTGCTACTATGGATGGGGCTGGACAGACTCCTGTAGGCTATCCAGGATTCACCTGTAGGGCTGTTCATCTTTATTTTGGATAGAAGAAAACCATTCTTGGGGAGGAGAAACTGTACTGGGACATGGTGGGATGGAGAAGAAGGTAAATCCTCAGTGACAAAGATAAAAATGTCTGGAATTCAGTAGGAGCCTAAATAAATCCAAAGAGAAATAAATTCAAAAGCCAGACGAGTCCATAGGAGGCAAAATTTGTGAACTTAACAAAGTAGGAGATATTTTCCAGAAAGATGCAAGGATCCACATGCTGCCAGATTATTGACACATAGGGAGAAACAGTTGAAACTTCAAGATTTTTTTTTCTTTTTTTTTCTCAGCAGCAGCAAATAAGGACGTTTTGTAAAAGCTTTGGTGAAGACAAGCAAATTGCAAACTGCTATCTGATAATGGCTACATGTTGCAAGAAGTGAGATGAAAGGAAAAGATCTGTGAAATCTGAGGACATTTCATGCTTTATACATTTCCAGAGATTTCATCAGATCTTTCAAGTTGTCAAAGAAATGTCAGGAAATGGAGAACCAGAGGTTTTATGCAACTTGTGGGGAAATTTTTTTTAAAAAATTACTTGATTCGGAGAAAGTAATTGGAACTTGTTTGGTTTTACTTAGATTTCATGAAATCCCTTGGTGTAATTGTTTCTCCTAGACCAAGGCCTGCACTTACAGGCTTAGATTTATTTGACACTTGCCTTTATACAGTCCAAGGGCTGTTCCATCTACAGGCACACAACTAATGTCAAAACCTTCTTTGAGCAAAGGTCATTTCAGATCAAGTGAGCTCTTTGTCAGCATCACTAAGAGCTTGATAACAATATGTGGAAGCAGGTTTGCCAAGAGACCGAACAGGATAGAAGTCACTTTTTTTTTCTTTTTTTTTTTTTTTTTTCTTTCCACTGTAGCGTTGCTTGGTGCTGCTAAATGGAGTTGCTAGCAGCAACCTTATCCTGTGTGTTTTTGTATCCAGCCATGGTGGATTGCCCTGTGTGGGACTTGTGAACAGCACAAGGAAATAATGATGTCTACAGGGTTTTGGATGGCCTGCAGTATGTTGTAGAGGTGTGATGTAGATCCATGCAGATGTGCTGTAACCAGCTGGAACAGCTCAGTTGTGCCCATGCAACCTTTGCCACATGCACACACGTGGCTGCTGGGTTTGTAGTTGGTGTCTGTAATTCCCATGCTTCTCACAAGTCATCAGTAGCTCTGTTCTGCCCATCTGAGGACAGGAGATCCCCAGATCTTGCCACACAGACACCATATTCTCAGTGCCCCTCAGGAGGAGATGCCATTTGGCAAAGAGCAATAAAGGGCAATGGTGCTGTCTGCATCTTGTCTCTTTTGGGTGGTTCCTGTCTCCAACAGCTCTAACAGAACTATCTGTATGCTTAGAGATAAGGACTACAGCTCATGTGACTGCACAGGAGAGGAAAGCTCCTCAAACCTTCATTTTGTGTCTGTTAAAGAACAAACTTCAGAGTGCCCTTATGCAGCCGGAGGAGCCTGTAACAGAGAAGATAAGGAAAAGCAGCCTCCTATCTTTCTCAGTGCAACACAGCCTGAGTACTTGCAAGTCATCGTGTGCTCTCAGCCCTGACTCAAGGAAAATGCCTGCTGACATGTCACAGGAACCTGGGAGAAGTTACTAAGGACTCTGAGGATCTTCTCAAGATACATTATGACGTGCACACAGCATCTTTTGAGCATGAAGGACAACAAAACTTACCCAGCATCAGTTGAATGACATCAATATGCACTAAGCATTAGGATGGAGGGAAAGAAGAGGTTTAGCACATACACCCACACATATGAGTAACAATTAAAACTCCTGAAATTCTTCAAATATGTTGATTTGTTGTGAACTCTGAGAATTGATCCGTGCAAATAAAAACTCAGGTTTTTTTTTGATTCTCAGCAAAAGACACTTACACACCAAGGTGCTGTGCATTTGGAGTTATTAAAGACGGAGGCCTCAGCTCCTACAGACAGTGCAACTGGAGTTTCACTGGCTGTCACAATCAACAGGGGCAGCAGAACTACTGCAGGGTGATATAGGATGGTTTCCTCTGCCATGGACCATAAGCATTGCTGGCAGAGGAAGACAGTCTGTGGCTGTGTCCTCAGCTGTATTCCCAGACAAAACCCATGCTTTGCTTTAGCTTTGATCTTCTGAGACCCCTGAGAGGGAAAGACCAGGACACTGTGGGATGTATGTGAAAACAGTCAAACACAATTCTCAGTAACCAGTACTGTAAGTCTACACAAATTCAGCATTGAAGTCAATAGGGGTCTTTTTAATGGCTTCAGTTGGGCTAAGATTTTTACTCTAATTGTGTGCCTATTCAGGTTTGAAGATTGGGATTCATCCACCTAAATATAGGCATCTGATTAAGGCGTCCAGGGTAGATCAGTACAAAGAGACAGATGCAGTCAGATTGTGGGTCAGACTATCCCATCCCACACAGTTAACTGTTAAGAGTCATTAGCAAGATTAATCTTCTAATTTGATGCCTTGAATAGTGCCTAAAGTTAGTGGGCAGAACAGGTTGAAGCACCTAAGCACCCAACTGAAACAATGGGAATACTATTGCATAATTTGCCCGTGCAAGATTTACTTAGATTAGGGTGGAAATATGCACGTGTTGCTGAATCTGTTGGAGAGGTGAAGAAAGAAGATGATGAATTAGAAAAATCAAAATTAAAATAAACTTTTATTTTTATGCTTTATACTAATGTATCTAGAATGTTAAGAATTTATCACCTGAGATAAAAGACTTAATCATTACTAAACCCTTTGGCAATTGTTTTAATAACATTAATCAAGATGAGCTCATTTAGTGCTAATGGGGGTGTTTTAACTACTTTTATAGGATTTTCACTGAAATTCAGAATTAAATAATTGGGCCATTATTCTAAAGTGTTTTCATCATCCCTTAGGGAAGTCCCCAGTTTCTTGGCTTTCATCTGCTTGGTTTTATTTCCTGTCAAGCATTAATTCTGATTGCCCTTGACAGTTTGGGAGCACCCCCTCCCAGTTATTAATCTGACCCTCTTCTGGGCAGTCTGAGGTTGGTTGCCCCTGATAATCTATTTTTTAAATGCAGTCATGGGCAGAAAAGATTTAAAAAGGCACTAAATGAGTGTGGTGATGGATGATGAGACAGGGAGGATGGAGACTGCCGTTGGCTAAAGGCTCCAGTGAGTTGAGTTTTCCCAACATCCAGACTGGATGTGCAGTTGGTTAATTAATTGTCCATTTCTGCATACAATATTACCTTAAGCATGCTTAGCTCTTATTAGGGGCTGGAGTCTTTGCAATCTGGAATGCAGGGGCACTTGCTGAAGGCTTTATGGAAGGAAGGGAAGGAGTTATGGACTCTAATTCAGTTGCCTGAATTTATCCTTTTAGTGACAGATGATATGCCAAAACGTGTCTAAAACATCCCTTAACAATCAGAATTGTAATGCAGAATGTACAGTAGACCCTTGCTTTCCTTGAAAAGCGGTTAGACGTCTGGGTTGTCTGAAACAACACTAAATGTTTAGGCAGTTGCATTGAGCCCTAGGCTTAGGAATCCATTTGAGATTAGGACACTCCATGTGCTCATGTATACCCATCTACACGCAAGCTAGGTATCTAGACTCACATTAGAGTTAGTGGAGATCTAGTTAATGCACTCATTGAAATCTAGCGAGCAATTTGGCTGCTTAGCCACTAGCTGTCTATCGTCAGGCAATTTGAATCACCCTGCAGACTCTGGTGACTGTACCGAGTAGATCTCTGCTAAATACAGCGAGAACTTGGATGCCTTAGGCTCAGTTCAGCTGACTAACTATCGATGCCTAGTGCCATGGTAGCTGCTTTACAGTTTCCTGGCTGGCCTCCAGCTGTATCTTCAGAAGAGGCAGGTCATATCTGCCAGCCCGATGTGGTTGTCTCAGACATCAGATGACACCTGAAAAAATTGCAAGAGGGTTATATCTGGGCACCAAAGCACTGCCTTTTTTCACGGATAATAGGATACAATACGTGAAATCACTTCAATACAAAAGCTAAATTTCTCTGAATCATCCATATAATGATATGTTCATTTAGATGACAGCTGTATTAAAAGGTTTTATTTAACCTGGTAGGAAAGCCTGCATCAATTATTCCTAGTGTTGATAATTACAAGAGACATTGCCATTTCAAACTCACCTTGCTGAATTGTCAGGTCATATTCTACCAGCTTGTTTGGTACTTCACATGTCTAAGCCCAAAGAATGACAGCAAAAGGTAACTGTAACACATTTAAACATGAAATAATGCATATTTTTTTCATATTCAACTAACTTTATGCACTGCTATTTTCTATTTTTCTCACAGAAAAAATGAAAGTTTATTGTCTCTTACTCCATTATGGTGATTCAAAATAGTACAGGCTGGTAGATGGATAAGTATGAGGTAAAAAGAGAAAGAATAAATTTCCATTGTATATCTTATCTTGAAAAATAATCTGTGAAAATTTATTTGTTTTAAAAGATTGTTCTCAGTGTAAAGATCTTACTCAAACCATTGTATCAAGAGCAATAAACAACCTACATTACATACAGCAGAACTTCGCTTCTGTAAGTCCCATTTTCCAAGGCATCATGTGATAATGCAGATCATGTTTTGTAACCACAGCATTTGTCTCTTGCAGCTTGTACATTTTGTATGATTTTAACTATTGGTAAATTACTTAACATTTCAGATAAATTTAAAAATTCCTGTTTTTTATTCACAGAAAGAAGTCAATTACACTGAGGAACTAATGACTGAGAAGAGTTATTTTCAGGGTAGCTTAATCATTGGGTAGGGTTGCTAAGATGTCATCTTTTAACTGTGCCATGGAGGCATCTCTATTTTTGTCCACTTTATGTTCCCACAGATGGGTCTCAGGTTTTGCAACATGCATTGGGCATGGCTTATGGCCATGCCAAATATATAATGAGTGTGGGACCCAGGTAAAAATATATGCCATGTATCCTGTTTACTCTTACACAATTATAATAATTCAGTCCTCTCCACAGGAATGATGCAACAGGGTTTCCATTCCAGGACATTAAGCTCTGCCCACGTGTGATGTATGCCCTTTGTTATTATTCAGGGTCTCGCTGTTACAGGCTGCAGCTGGCAAACACTTCCATGTCTGCACTGCAGCTGGATGCTACAAGTCTAACAACGCTTACTGCATCCAGTCCTTCGTGGGGACACTTACTCATGTCTTCTTCAGGTCTAACATGATTCAAGCTTCAGCTCAGCCAGAACCAAATAAGGATTTCAGGATTTCAGTTATGGAAGATAACCAATGTGAAAAATGAAACTGAAAGATTGACACTTCTGGCGTTGTTAATTCATGGCAGTATTGCACCAAACACCAGTCAAAATGGCCATAAAGAATCGTGTCTTGAGAGGCCAATTTTTCATGACTAACCCTGTGGGTTAGAGCAGAGGAAAAGCAGCTTGATTAATTGTAACATTTGTTTTCATTTAATAGATTCATAGATTTCAAGGCCAAAAGGGAGCACTCTGATTATCTAGTCTGACCTCATGCAGAAGAGAGGCCACCGAGTTTCACCCAGCGATTCTTGCACAGGCTGTGCGGTTCTTCCATGGTCCATAAGGAAACCTCCAGCCAGCTATAGGGGTAAGCATTACCTCATGCAGTATACTGGGCCGTATCCTGAGCTCATTTTACCAGCTTGTAAATCCTGAGGAGTTTCCTTTGCCAGCTCAGGGCTTACATGGGTGGAAGTGAAATCAGAATTTGGCTCACTACTCCTCACAGTGTGGTAGACAGTGAAAAGGTTTCTTTAGTACACTGAATAAAAAAAAGTGTAAGATTTGTATTTATGATACCTATTGAACTATACTTTTTTGACTGAATATGGGTTCAGTAGAGGTAATGGCCCCTTTGGTCCTATCATGAATTTTGGATCTGTTTAGCTGACAAGGAAGAATCTTGACTACTTGTACTGCAGTTTATAGGTGTCTCTGACCTTCTGCCTTGTACACATCAGATTCACCCCTAATCCTGCACAGAATCCAGCACTTCTTATGGTATCAGAGCAAATAATCCAAAAGATTTAATTTAAGAACCTACCACATCCTTAAGCAGCTCTTTTCAAGCACTTTTAGAAGCTATGTGCCTACCTCTAGAGAAGAAAATGTGAAAAGAATGACATTATACACTGAAAGTCCCTGAGAGTAGTCAAATTACATATTTATCTTTACTGTTAAAAGCAAACCCAGCATATTTTAAACACAGCTCAATCTAATGTGACAAGAAATGAAACATCTCAAGTACAGTCACCGTTCAAGGTAGTATTCTGCTGCTCAGAAATATTCTGCATCTGTGCATCTACTTATAGCTAAATAGCAGACAAATATTGTTATACTGTAGTCACTGGAGAAAAAAGGGGCCAGGACAGCTATGCTTGTCAATCAGGCTATTGGTAGCTAAATCTGGGTTTCTGCCAGCGAAACTTTCCAAAGCCTCTGTTTGGCTGAGACCATCCAGTTTCTTTGATATGCACAATTTTCTGTCCCTATATTCTGTATGTTGTGCATTATACCACAGTCTTTTTCAGAAGAAAAGGACACAATGCCTTTAAGCACTAAGACTAAAGTGAATATATGGAAATGATTGCATTAACAACACTTCCCAAGTGATACTCTCTAATATCAGAAAAAAATGTTGCCATGGTGACTGGCCTGACCTGAAACAGTTCAGCTGATGCTGAGCTTCCTTTTCCTTCCCCCCAGATGATACCAAATATAATATTTCAGAAAGAAAATTCTTTTGATTAGGTAATAGCAATCTCTTACAGCCTGTTGTTGGTACCACATTGGCTTATTAACACTAACAGTTAGAAAAAAAGGACGGTTTAACAAAAAGTGGGTTTAAAAGTGGGTTCCAATTTTATCTGAAAATTATCTTTACAATAGGAAGTTTTGGCCACCCATCTCAGGACACCATCTAAGCTAACATCTGATGAATGGAAGTGGAGAGTTCAAACGTTCATTAAAAATGCAGTAATTCCAGTAATGGATGAGTTTAGCATTACCTGCCCACAGATAAGCTGGACAGTGGCATGTTAAATCTTTCTTTGATCCTTAAAAACTTAGTTAATTGGCCTCATCATTAACAGGCATTTTACTTTAATCCTCTACTGGATTAAAAGGTGATCTTCTCATGATCCTTAAGTGATAACAATTTTGTAGAAAATTTTCTTTTCTTTGAAAGGGATGCTGAGAAGAAGGAAATGTCATAGAGCGACATCCCTCATGCTGCTTCAGCTGCCTGCTGGAGCATGTTGCATTAATGGCTAAACAAGGGCTAAAATCTACAAAAGGTAACAGGTTCCTAAGCAAATGTTTAAAGGCCAAGAATGAAAATCACAAGGCCCACACTCAGCATGAACTATGCTTTCACTGGTTAAGTCTTCTAGGCATTTAAGGAAAGACTCCAACTGTTTTCTGTGATCCAGCTGCCTAAGGCGTGTGCCTGGGTTTCCTAAGGGCTGTAAATTGAAGCAGCTTAGGTGTGTAACCTGCAGGTGAGGGCAATCTGTATGGAAAAAGTCGACCACACTTCTTCCCAGGTAATCAGACTTACCATAAGGATTCATCTATTTTGGACCTAGGTGTTAAGCTCTGCATCTCTGAACAAGGAAAGGAGGGACTGAAAACGGCATAGTGGGCTTCACTTCAGCGATGTGTTCCCATGCCTTTTTGTGGCACATGGGGTATATTTATGGCAGGAGAAACAAATAACTTGCTCTGTGTTCTTGGTAAGTCGTCTCATCTCTCTAGGGTCTCCATTCACCAACAATGGTAAGAGGGGATTCATTAGGAGCTGCTCAGAATACTTCGTTGAAACAATGCAAAATTAGGTTCTTGGCTAATTGAGCAAAGGAACTGATGAAGAACTTCTGCATTCCTTTTTATTTTACCCTTTTTGGTTGAAAAAAAAATTAAAATTGGCTTTCAGCCATGTTTATCTTACAATACCTTTGCTTTGCTATTTTTGTTTTCCTGGAAAATGTCATTCTGAGCAGCAATATTTATATAAGACATTTCAGAAACTAGCAACAAAAGATGATCTTGAAGTGCAACAAGCAGTAGTGTTATAACTTGGGACACCAGAGAGACAAGAGTTGTAGGGAAAGTAGTGTCTTTCAGTATATCAACTATGTAATTCAGAAAAAAAAAGAAAAAAAAGACCTTCCTCAGATCTCACTAACTTACAGAAAGGTCCTTGCTGGTAGTAAAGGACAAACAAGTATGTCTTCAACTTTTCCAGAATTGCTCTCCAGAGTCTGTAATTGCTCTCTTTCACACACACATACATACACAAACAAGTTTAAAAACCACTTATCTTGCACCAGTCTGCATCTGCCAAATACCATGTTCTCTGAAAGGTTACAAAGAAACATGGGATTCCTCTTACTTCAACAAGCTAACTGACTTTGACAGCTAAATTTCCCCCTAAATATGTTTAGAACTTCCTTTATATAGAAGTGTGAGTCATTCTGACAGGCTTAATTTGTACTGAAAAATGAATGTGTTAAACTTATTAGCCATTCAGGTTAGAAAGACTGTAAACAGTAGATTGATGACATTTGTACTTCATGTACTATACACTATGTGCCTACAAAGTGAGAATACAAGAGACAGTGAAAGGCATGCTGAAGATTTGATAGAAATTGCGTTCTAATCCTTTTCTTCTCTTGACTTAATGTTTTCTTCTTTCATTTTCTATAATGAGGAGAATATGTATGAAAAGATGGACCTATTTTAACTGCATCATATTTATGGCAAACATATGCATATTTCCAGCAGAACTAAACAACTAAGAATAAATATAGTAGTTTAGTGGAATTAATAAAACACTGCATGATATACAAAAAAAAAAAAAAAAAAAAGATTTCCCCCCCAAAAAAAACAACAACAATGGAGTCTGAAGACCCATCAATTGATTCTAAGGAGATGTTGAAGTTCAAGCCTTTGTTAAGCAGCCTTGAGGATATCTGGATCTGAACTTCTCTGGCTTGGTTTCTGTGTTAAAATATGCCTGACTTGTAAATAAGACAGACAATGAAAGAGAAGGGACAATCACAAAGTCAAGTGTGATTTAGTTGGGAAATATTCCAACCTCTCTCTTCTCAGTGGTTAAAAAAAAAAAAAAAAGCTTTCTAGAAGGCGATTCAGAGGTGAAGCCTGACTCAGTTGCTCATAAGCCTCCTGTGTATTGTCAGATGAGCTCTGG
This sequence comes from Anser cygnoides, assembly GCF_040182565.1. NCBI lineage: Eukaryota > Metazoa > Chordata > Aves > Anseriformes > Anatidae > Anser > Anser cygnoides. The sequence goes on from NC_089875.1 coordinate 107,984,480, forward strand.
GCGTGAACTGACACCTGAGCCCAACCTGCACACACCTCTGTGACAACCTGTTTGGGGAGTGAGAGCAGTTTCCCCAGGTAGGGAAAGTCAGGCAGCAGAGTTCATGAGCTGTCTCCAGACTTTGAGACTACTGGCCATATGTGTGCATCAGGCTCTTGGGTCTCAACCATAGCTACCAGGGGTGGTGCAGGTCTCATCTCAGAAAATGAAAGTCATTTTTTTGCTTTGAATGGTTTTCTAAATGAATAGATCTCTTTCACAGTTTACTACTGGGAACATGTAAAACTGGTAAGTTAATTTAGATGTTGTAAGTATGAATAATGGTAGGAATTACTACTGTCATAATCAGACAGTGGATAAAGCCATGCAGTTTGAGAAGACTCACTTGCTTATTACGCTATGATCTTGGCTCTCTTTATGAACTGAATGATGGAGCTTTGGGTCCAAAGCAGCCCCTTAGCAGGCTAGGCTCAGGTTGCGAGGTAGTAGCTAAAGTAGAGGCTGGTCTTGTCAACACAGTCCTTTCCCTGTCTACAATTCTTTGGCAAGTAGCTCTTCAAGGAGTGTCAAGAAGCCTAGCCATATCACATAAGGCCCAATATTTCAATGTCATTGTTCATTATACAGAGAATTTTCTATAGCCATATACTTAAAGATTCAATGGTAGTATGGGGAGGCAGTCTCTATTTTAAAGACATTTTAAGGATTTGCTTAGAAATCATAACCTTGTCATTGGTACTTGAAAAATCTTTGTAGCTCATCAAATCCAGTGAGTACATCTGTAGTCAGGAAGAAAATGTCTTCTGAGGTTATTTTCAATTGCTATCCAATCCCTCTGCCTCTGTTTGGAGTGTATTGTGAGTGTGGAAGAGATGATAATGAGAATGCAGAATCCTCAACCAAATAATAGCCCATGAGAACAAATGCATATTAGAGGTGTATGAATCTAAACATTCATCTGATCTGAATGTGCCAGTTCTATGAACTCATGCATGACTGACAGCTTCGGTGTGACGTCCTTTGCAGAGAACATGGTTTTGCTTCCTTTGCAGAGAAATTTTCTGCTGGGAATCTATTGTGTTGTTATCTTCCACAGCAAATGCTGGCAGCCCAGTGGAATAGATAATGAACGTGTGACTCATCTGGGGCATTGTAACCTGTGTGTGTGTGTGTGGATGCTTTGCATAGCAAATCTAGCCTGAATTGAACATACAAAGTGCTAGATCTATTCCGTGGGCTGTGCCACAGGGTCGGACTGCAGATCTCCAAAGTCCTCAAAGATTAGAGCTCCTGTAAAAGCACACGTCAGAAAAGGATATGATTGTATGTACACAGCCAGTACAAGCAGAGTGAGTACATATAAAAGTACAAATTCAGGATAACGTAGGTCTTCTGGGTGTTTTTTGCATAGGACCGCAGTAAGTCTGGGGTTTCACATTTTTGACTATAGTGAATCAGAAAAGAGAAACCCGAGTATATCTCTTCATGCTCTTGTTGCTCTGGGATTATAAAGCTGATTATATGTGTTAGTCAAAGCTAGACTGTACCAGAAAACAAAACAAAGAAACCCACCCAACAGCTAACGACTTAAAAACAGAACAAAACAAAATTTCTACATTTGCAAAGGCAAAGATTTAAAAATTAACAAAACACCAGAATTATTGTTGTCTGTGATTTTTCATTCAGTTCCTTAGGTTACAGTCTTGAATTAAATAATCACACATGATTTTTTCCACTCTGCCTGGGGTATGAATCAGAATTGTGCTGTGAAGGCATCTGTTGTCTGTTAAGTCCCCTGACTCATTTGTTACACAAGTTGGAAGATGTGAAATGAATGAGGCAGGGGACAGAAGGGAGAAAGCGGGTTGTCTTGTGGCTGAGGTAGATGAATGTCATTCAGGAGAGCTGGATTTCATCCCTGTCTCTGACACAAAGATCATATGAGAAGCTGCGCAAATCATTTAAACCAGGGTTGTTATTTCCAGTTATGAACAAGTGGAAATTATACCCTGTGCTTGGATATTGATTTCAACTCCTTCATGGACCTCTTCATTACAACCAAATACTTTCTGGCCCTCCTGTTTTGTCCTTCCTCTGGTGAGCCCATGAGAGAACTGAGTCCCCCTCGTCCCAGAGGAACCATGTAATTACCTTGCCTTGGTAAGGAACCTCGGTAATTACCTGCCAGGCTCTGTGGCTCCTCCAAAGCTCTTGAATGGAGGCTGCGACATGAAGATAACTCAGGAAAGGGAGGAAAAGTGTCCCAGGAGAGGTGGTCACATGGAGTGTACAATACAACCAGTCTAGCACCATCTCTCCCTCTATCCTCATGATGTTTTTCCCTTGCCAGTTATGAGAACCAAACAATACAAGGTTTTGTTCATATTAAATTGTTTGGAGCTGACCTTCTCCTCTTAGCAATTCCCGTGTGCTGTCCCACACAGATATAGTGCTGCTCAAAAGCAACACTGCAGCTGGCAGAGCTTGGCTGCTTGATCTAATGGAGATGCTGCAGACCTCACACAGGTACACGGGCAGGGCATTAGTACAGGCACAGAACTGAGCTGAAAGGTTTGGGGCTGTTTCCAGTTCTAAGGAGGGTTGTGTTCCACTTTTCTGCCCCTTAAACATAACTATTGGGCTGTCTGTACATTCTTGTTCCAGTCCCGTTCTGGTCTCATCCCAGTGCTATGCTTAGTACTTCATTAACCTGCGCAGAAATGTCCCATTTAGTGATTCTCACCACATTGTCTCTCTTTTTCTTTCCCCAAACTCCTTTTCCCTCACCAAATCTTGTCAGTCTTGATGAACCCTCTTTATTTATTTATTTATTTATTTATTTATTTATTTATTTATTTATTTATTTATTTTCCCCCTGTTAGTGTTATTCCTCTCCCCCAGCACTCAGTCTCTGCCCATGAGAACCTCATCCCGTTCCTTGTGCACTCCTGAGCACAGTTTCTTTGCATGTACACAGTCCTTCCTCTTCCCTTAGCACGCCCATGCCCACTGCTTGCACCTATACTGCACCTTGCCATTCCCAAGCTTTACCTCCTATCCCTCTTTGAGGTTTTCCAAACTGCTGGGTCCCTGTCCTATTTCAGTCCAAGTTTATATCCCTTGATGGAATCTGGACCTAGTTTTCTCCTTCAGAAAGTCCACATATTTCTACATACTTCCTTTTCCTTACAGCCTTTGATCTACCTCTTTGTCCTTCCCCAAAGGACGTAGGCAGCTCCCTCCTCTGCCATGCTCGTGTTTAGCAGTGGGTGGACTGGGAATGCAAGAGAGCCACATCCAGTGCGCAGAATGCCCAGGGCATGCGGGGACAACCATTACAGAGGAAAACAGATTTATTTCCTATAGCTCTACACTGCAGAATACTTTTGTTGTTATTATTATTATTTTATTTTTCCGGTGGCTGTGAAGCATGTACAGTTCAGCCACATACAGAGTTTGTAAGGAGCAGGGACATGCTCAGTGAAGAGAGACTGCCTGGGGATTTCAGCTAGTAAACTCTGGCAGGTCTTTACGAGACTTGTGTAAACTACTACTTGTCAGACACTTGTGCATTTTTAGGATGTGGATGTATTTCACAGGCAATAAAAAAGAGTAAACAAGGTTTATCCTTAACAAAAGCTCAACTCTTTCTTCACAAAAGGTTTCTGCAAAACAGAGCTTCTAAGCTTTGCAACTACTTTTTTTTTTTTTAAATCATTGTTTAGCTGTTTTTTGTTTGTTTGTTTGTTTGTTTCTTCCACTCTTTGTTCCTGAAAAGGTCTTAGATAATTTTTAAAAATTAGGTAAGACAAACGTGAAAGCTCAACCTCCAATAATGAAAGTTTCTCCAAGCTGTAAATGGAAACATGGCTATACAATAAGAGATGCCATTCTTAGCTGGAATAAAAGGGTAGACTCCAAGGTGAAGTATAAATGGACCTCCTGTGTATGTCCGTATCCACATCTTATTTAGCCAAATGTTTTCTTAGGTGTCAATTAGATTATCTCTAGCCTTTGTATTTGAGGACTAAGACTAGGACCATACAGGCATGCAGATACAAAGCAAATGCCTTTCCTCATCCTTCATTGTCTTTTTTAGGAGCCAGATCCAGACTCCCTTTTTCACTGAGTAGTAACCACATTACAAGATACAGAGAAAGTGAATATCAGAGAATCATAGAATCACAGAATTGTAGAATGGTTTGGGTTGGAAAGGACCCTTATAGATCATCTAGTCCAACTGCCCACCATGGGCGGGGACACCTCCCACCAGACCAGGTTGCCCAAAGCCCCATCCAACCTGGCCTTGAACTCCTCCAGGGATGGGGCATCCACAGCTTCTCTGGGCAACATGTGCCAGTGCCTCACTGCCCTCTGAGTGATGAATTTCTGCCTTATATCCGATATATTGAAACCTGCTGAATTCACCGGGCTGTGGCAGGGAGCAGAAGTTTCACAGCCTCTGGAAAGCAGCACCTGGTCTCATGCATCCCTGCCTAGGAGTGGGGCTGCCTCCCTGGCACGTGCAGCTGAGTGCCAGGAAGCCACAAATGGGGCCATTTGTGTCCACTTTGGCTGTGAAGCTCGTCTGCAGGGAGGGGTGTGGGAGCTCTACCGCTGAGTAATTTTTGTTATGGAAACATATTTTTAATATGTTCCATATGAATCTTGGGAAAATGAACCACTCGAGCAGTTTATCATAATTCTGGTCTAGATAAACAGCTCAATAAAGAATGGAAAATATGCATTTTGTCAGAAGGCACCACTAAAAAATGTTCACATATGGCAATGATTTCCTCAGTATTCAACAAAGGATTGGCCCAGGAGTCTTCTCCTGTAGATAGAGATCAGATTTATCACTGTGGTAATGTCACCTGATTTGTGCAATGTTTAAGTTGTGAGTCAGCAGAGAAGAGGGATGGAGTTCTCCAGCATGTACAGTATTTATCCTGTCCTTTTCCACTCTCTGGCTCTGATTTTGTTTTTAACATTATTGAGGAGTGATTCTTCCTAGTTAAAGTTACAAATGAGTTTGTCTGAAAAGTTTGTGTTGGCTTCTCTCTCTATGAACTGCCCTGCCTCGCCTCTGCAGCAGGACCTCGGAGCTTGGTAATCCAAGCTGAGAACAAGATAATGCAACTTTTCTGAATGTGAAACAAGCAGAAGGAAGGTTTGCCGTATTATGACGATCAGAGAATAAAAGTGCTCCCATGTCAGAAAAAAAGGATCCTCTCTATTTTGCTTCTTTGTTGACCGCCTTCTAGAAATTATCAGAGAAATGCTTTATTTTTCTATGGGATGTTCTAGATATTTCCCCATCATCCTGGAAAGATGGCTTCTGTTGGACTCATCACAATTTAAGGAGACAGACAGTGGTCAGAATAAGAAAAACAAACCAGCAAACAAACAAACAAACAAAAAAAACCACAAGAAATTATGTGCATGTCAGCATTAGCTCTGTGATGAGCTGAACAGGCTGTGGAATTGAGTGCTTGATGTCTGCAGGACAGTGATGTAGATTTAGATGCAGAATTTTTAAGATCTAAATGAAGATTATGTGCCTAAAAAATGTGACTTAACTGAATAAAAAAGGTAAACCTGGGGCCACTGAAGTTGCATACACCTCTGTTATGCTGGTGTGCCCCTGTGTGTGTTGTGCTCCCCTGCGCTCATCATGATTCCTGCTCAAATCATCTGAGAGCTGGGGGCAGAGGGGAATTCAGCACCCAAACCCCACAAGGAAAAGCTGTTTCTGTCTGAGGCTTTGAGGTGCCTCTGTGCTGAGGGAGGTCTGGAGTTTAAAACCGTTTCAATCTCTCTTCCTTGTTTTATTTTGTATTTCTTTTCAGCTAGCACTGCCACTAGTAGGGAATTGGGAAGGCAATTCTTTTTTATAGGAATTGCAAGAACCTAATGTAAGTAAATTCCACCCTGTGTGCCATGTACCTAAAAACTGGGTGTTATGGTACCTGATACATATATATATATATTTTTTTTTAACTGGATTTATCCCTGGACACCTCTCCCTGAACAACAATGCAGAACCTAAAAAATCAGTTTGATGCTCAAATACTTTTGGTTTAGGTTAGTGTTGTTATTAGCTGCAGCAACTAATGAGTTGCAAAGAGTGGGATTCTCATATCCAAGGGTTGCTCAGTCAGTGCAACTCTCACATGCTCCCACAACACTTGCTCTATTAATCTAACAGGCCTGGGCCATATCTCACTTACCGGGCATGCAGTCCACAGACAGCTTGTGCATAAAGTCATGGAGGAACAGGGCTGAAAGGATCTCAGAAAATCATATGTTCCATCTCTTAGTCCAGGGTAGATCAGCGATGTCTGTTTGACTTCTGTGATTTGTTAGGGTAGCCTGTTCCTCAAGATGCCCTGCAGTGTTCCCAGGTGACCTGATACACCAGGCTCACCATGTCTTCCTTGCTTCGTCCTTGTACTGTCATTTAAGCTCATTATGCTTTTTTTTTATCTGCTCCCATACATGGAGAATAGAATATTGTCTTTATAGCTGCTTTGTGTGTGTGTGTGTGTGTGTGTGTGTGTGTGTGTGTGTCTGAACACTGCTCTGAGTCTCCTCACTCTTCTCCTTTCTAGCCTACACTTTTCTTTCATTCTTTGCTGGTAAGCCATGTAGACGGGGTCTGGCACATCCAGACTTTTGTTGGTAGCAGGTCTGAAGGAGGTCTGATGAAAGGCTTTGGATTCTGATAACACGGCAACACCATTGTGATGGGATCAGTTTGACTGTACTGAATCAGAAAAATTCATTTTTTTGTGAGCAGTTGGCAGAATCGTTCCAGGTGCAGAGCTGGAAAGTAATGGAGGATTTTAAGTACTCAGATCTTAGCTGGAAAGAAAATTGCAATGTGGTATAAATCTTAGATATTTAACAGTCTACTGACTGAATCTAAGCTGGTTACCTCTACTATGTTTTGTCAAAAGAGAAAAACTAGTTTGCTGTACAGGTATTTTGAGGTACTTGTTTTAGAAACCTGTCTTTAGGTGAGATGAATTGTCCTTTGGAGGTGTTCCTTTCCTTTGACAACAAAAATAATTTAGGTTGACTACTTTAGATTGAACTACTGATATGGCTTTAAATGGGGCGTCACAAACGTTTAACACAGAAAAATCCCACCGTAGGAGGGTTCCCTTTACAGCTGTGGGCAGTGGATATTTACATCAGCTATAGAGCTGAAAGCAGTATAGCTGAAACCATACCATGAGACGGGCCATCTGAAGGCATGGGACAGGCTTAAAATAGTGAGCTTTAGAAATGAGGAAACATTATTAACTATTTTTACTTGTCTTTGGTTTATGAGCCTGTAGGGGTAACGTTATAACATTTCCAAGTTTTCTTCTGGAAGCCTCTGTGGAAGACTAAAAACTGAGATACTTGGCTAATCACTTGGCTCTAGAAACAGAGGCTTTGGGAGAACACCAAATGTTGTAATTACATTACTAGAATAGGTGTCATAACATTTTGCTTCTTTTTGTGTGGAAAATGAGAGAACTGCAGTTGTTGACGAGTTCTTGGATAAGAAAAAGGTGATTCACACAGGAGTCCATGCAGCCATTTCTCTAACGTCAAGCTTGATTCATCCCTACTCTTCACTGTGAAAGATTTCAGAGTGTTGTGACAATTGTTTGACATGAAGACATTTCAGATAGGGTCACATTGCAACTCCCTGTGCCATATATAGCCGGCCCAGGGGCACCTTAAAGATTTGTCTGGACATCATCTCAGCAGAATCCGACCTTAGCTGACACATCACATGAAAATGAACCATCTGAGGTATGTTTGGGTTTATCATTCGCTTTTACCAAGTTCACCATGAGATGTAAGAACCATCAATATTTAATATGCAAAACATCAGATAATGCTTAGAGAGAATTTGTGGGCATATACACTGACATATCAGATTGCTGTAGCACTAACTCTAAGAGATGTTTTGCTTTCTATTGATTAGAATTTAGAGGAGGGAGAAATATTTAAACTCAAGATAGAGCTACAATTATGTGTGATGGATCTCAAAGCAGTTCAAATATTTACTTAATACATGATAATTTAAATGAATTAGACATTAGTTTACAATTGCAATCAAAATGTGTTTTCCCTAAGACTTTAGCTGTTCTAATGATTCTTTAAGTGTAAAGAAAAGCCTGCTGCTTGATTGAAACATGTCCAAAAGGCATCACAGCTGACAGGAACTTGAATTGGTCTTCTGCATTCATTTCTGATAGCAGCGGCAACATAATCTGACAGCAGATGTTAAGCAGGCAACATTTCTCTTTTGCTCCTAAGAGCAGCTGACAAGGATCTGTAGCCTAACTTAAAACAAACAAACAAAACTGCCAACAACAAAGTTGTTTAATTAAAACCGGGTTACCTCCTTGGACAGAAACACCATTTACATAACAACAGGTTAATTAACAGGTCCCGATTATTTGTAGAAGGGAGTAGTTCATAGATTTTGCATCGTTTGACTGATTTTAATGTTTCTGATCTCTCTGATTTTCTTGCTGACCATTCTGTTTGACTGTTGCAGACTGATCTACGTTTCCTGAAACTAAGGAACCCTGACAATGTTTTTGCTTGTTAGGCAGGAATATATGATCCTTATTTACTTCCAGAGCCTCCCGAACTTTTCTTTGAGCTTGAATCTAAATCTCTTATTTATCTCTCAGTTGTCCAATGATTTCTAATTTAGGCTTTGTAAAATGTATATATGTTCTGGAGGAGCAGCAGCAGTGGCAGGAGACCATGTAGATAGCAGCGTATGCCTCTGGGCAAATTAGTTGAACATGGAGGAAGGGACCTATTGCTAAGGCATAGGTACTCATTGCTTTTTGAGACATCCCTTGCCATTCGAGGAATTTTGGGGGATCACAGATGTGATGAAGTACTTGTGGGAGACTTGCATCCTTCTGGAGTAGCAGCTATGGCTTTGAGGTACTCTCAGACTTCTAACGTGCCACTAGATGTTCAGGAAGCGGATTCCTAGCTTGAGAGCTGCTGAGTCCCATTGTAATCGCAACATGGAGAAGAAAGAACTGTAGCCAAGCACCCCAGGCCCAAGGTGAATGTAGTTGTTGCAGAATTAGTAAAAGAATGTTGGCTGAAGTCCTCCTCTTTATGTAGCTTGGCTTTTTATCATAGAGGTAGAGTAAGTATTTTTCTAATTGCCGTGAACCCAGAGCATAGAACCTCAGCCCTAGGAAGGTCTTACACACCCTTCTCAGCATATCCCACAGAAATGTTTGAGGTGGCTCCTGTTCAGAGAGAGCTTTTTGTAAAGCCTTTTCGTAAACAACATCTCTCTTCATCAGCTGTGTAGAGCACAGAGGAGTCTGAACACTGGGCCTCCCATAATGAGAGTTATGAAAAGTAAGGGTTTTGTCTATTTATTCATTGCTTTGGATGTAGCTTGATCTTTCCGGTGTCCCAAGCACAGCACAGAATCTGCTCTAAAGTGGGAGATCCTGCAGAGGAAATGGCTCTCAGCAGAGAACCCCACTGTTAACTGTTATGGATTGAAGCAAACATAGGAGTTGAGCCATGATGAGCTTGTATATGAAATGAAGCATCCTTCCAGGAATAGAAAAGAATTCAGAACTGGTTTCTGAGTCTGTATCACCAGTGATGCTGATTTCATTTAAAGTAGATTAACCATCTTACTCTGGTTAATGTTTCATTATTACAAAGACATGCTCATGGGACCCTGGGTATCTTTTGATCTTTTGCAGAGACTTCATTAGCAATTAGTTCATTAGTCAAGTCTAGGTTAAGTAACAATGGTTACAGGGAACAGGAAGCTTTCCTTATACCTCTTTCAGTTGTGAAGGCACAGAAAGAGCCTTTGCTTCTGCACCTCTGCCTTCGCCCCGTAATTCTTGGGCTTGATATAACACTTTTAGAACATGAGTTTCCTCTTGCAGCTAAAAGTATTTGAAAAGCTTATTATTATCATTATATTATTATTATTATTATGGATTGTAATTAAAACAAAATATTTTTATTTAGGAAAAATCAAACATTGCAAGTGGTTCAAAAAAGATTTCTCCTGGATTTTCAGTTCACTTTAAATGAAAACAAAACAAAACAAACCCACAAACGAACTGGTATATATCCTAAAATCTTGAAATCCATTATACTCTTCCTCCAGTTCCTAAGCAAAAGAAAAATTATGCTCTGTCCTAGCTCTCCCTACAACTTTTTAAGATGTCTGCACTTTCTTGTCCCTTCTGCTGCTATAAATGACTGCCTGAGTCTCTGAGCAGTACTGAACCATAGCCAGGGTCCTTAACGACTCTGCCTGTGCTAGAAATCTTCCTTTGTGCATTGGATGCAATAATGACAGAGCACAGAGTAGCCAGGGGGAGTACATGCTGCAGTCTGCAAAATCCTTCAGTTATGGGTTTGTGCTTCTGTCCTCAGTGATGCCTTTAGGCTTAGCTTCTGTACGGGTTCATGCTGGAGCACTAGACCATTACATTTCCTCTTAGCCAAGCCTGTGCCTTAAAGCCACAATTTACAGTCCCTAATGCCTGCACTTTGGTAATGGAATGACCCAGACGTGTTAAATATTATCATTATTACTGTAGAGTACATGACCATATGAAAGAACTCAAAAAACACCCTCTTCATTTTATAGTGACACATCATACATTTTTTGGTGATTTCTGCATCCTAAAATAATTGTCTATATAAAAATTTTGATGGCCGTGATCATCAATAGCCATCCAGTGAGCTATTCATTAAAATGCCTTGCTTCATTACTCCATTACGCCTTCAAGAAACTCCACTTAAAACAAGCAAAAAACAAGCCCCCAAACAAGGGTTGCACCCAAACCAGCAAAGGCTGTTTAAAATCTATGGCTTGGAGTACATCCTCAGTGCAATTTCTGGATGGTATTTATGCTTTGTTTAGTTCTGCATTTTGTTTTCCAGAAGCTTTTAATGAACATATTCCGATTTAACAATTTCTTTTCCAAAAGGGAACAATTTCAAGGTACAAAAATGTTATTCACAGACACATGTACACACAAAAACAAACAAAGAGCCCCACAGGCTGGCCTTCTTTTTTAAGAAGAAAGTGTCATACTATTTTCTTGATAATATTGCTATTCTTGAAGTAAAGAAATCAATCTGTAGTAGACTGCAATATGGAAAAAAATATTTCCCAGATGTGTTTGGTGCTAATATATGAGCACTTGCTATCACAATTGCAAGTCATAATTATAAAATTCTTATTAGGACTCTAGTCTGAAGAAACAGGGGTATTCCATTGTTCTACATCCCTTCTTTGTCTGTAGAACCAGTACTGACCAATGGTTTATTTCATTAAGCCTGTTGAAGGCATTATTAGAAATGACAAAGTTGCATACATTTTAGTTTAGCACACTCTGCACATACAAAGAATAATACCTATAGTAACCAACATTGCTCATCAAATGAGCAGTGGGTGTTGCCAGCCCTCATTCACTTGGTAAGCCTGCACAAAACAGACAGGAATTTATCTATTTTGAGGGTGAATTACCTTGGTCAAATAAATGTACGTGCACATATATAAATTAGTAATCCTCTCCTTTTGATATTAACCATCTAAAGAAAAAAATTTCTATCATCAACAACTAAATGAAGTTCTGCTCCTCTAATTATCATCACAGGCTTTTTGTGGAGAAGCTTAGTTCAGTACTTTTGGGAAAATATACAGACTGCTAAATGACTTAAACCCAACCCCATCCACCCCAACCTTTTCTTCTTCAAATGTACATCCAGAATTATCTTCGGTTAGATGTTCAAATGAAATATGAATAAGAAAATGGCCAGAGCACCTGAGAAAATTACCAATAGCTCTTCAACATCTTTATTCAGATTAACTGACTGGTGAAAATGTCTTTTAGGGCCTATCAGAAAACACTATGTATGCATGAGAGCGGTGAAAAAAAAAACACACCACAAAACAAACAAACAAACAAAAATAAAAACAAAACCCAACAAAACAACCCAGGAATTAAAGCCTGATTTAAGCAATATTCTTAAATAAAATGTCAATAGTAATAATCCTGAGTCTAAGGTTACACATATTTTCATGCATCTGGTTGAAACAGGACTTTGAGTTTATATTTATAGGAGTGAACTTTTCCCCCCATAAGTTTCTGTACGGAGGTAAACAGCTGTTCAAATTGACATTCTCTGCAGTCTCCCTACAAATGCCAAAATATGCTTCTTGTAGACTACAGAGAACTCATGGATGTTAAGAAGTCACCCAAATCCTAAATGATATACAAACCAAATGTCAGTGAAACTACTAGTGGTCAGGCACCTAATTGCATTTGTTGTTATGGTCCATGCAATTGCCTTTGTGACATATCACTTGCATGCATGGTTTTCTAAGAACTACTCCCTGTGTAGCCAAATGAGATGACCATCTGATACTAATTATTGTTCGGCTTAGGTAAGTGGATCTTACATGCTCAGATTCCATTGCTGTGCAAGCACAGATGATAATACTCAAAAACAGTGCAGACAGTGACAGAGAATAATTTTCAGAATGCTTTCCTTTGGCAAGGCAAATGCATTTTTGGTTTTATTTTTATTCTTTTCACATCTATCATCTCAGTAAAGATGATGCGGCCAAAGAAATATTCCTATCCATTTGACTTCTGACCATGACTCCTTGGCTAATCCCTACAGCAAGGGATTCCCAGCTTGTCTCTCAAGGAAGAACAAAACTATTTAGTTGCTGTGATGAGACAAGAAAAAGTACATTCGGTCTGGCATAGACATAGGCAAAATAATATGAAAAGCAAGAGAATAAATAAGATTTGGAAACTGAAAAACTACACTAGCACTTGGACAGTCAAAACGTTCAGGATTCCATGATTTAGCACATTTAAAATCATGCTCAGGCCTTCTTGTTACTGCAGAACACTTTTCCTAATGTAAATTTTACTTGAATATGTTTCTAACCTAAAGCAGCAATAGATAATCTACTAGATTAGATATGCTCGTGTTTTTCTCACTGGTTCAATCATATGGGCTTTTTCCACTCTGGAAAATCCGACCTGCAGGAAATCACTGACTTGATTTGAATTTCATGCCATGCCCACCTCCAATTCTCCAGCTGGATTGATTTTTCGTCACTATACACGGAAGATAGAATGGGCTTATCTCCTAGTTCCAAATCCATATTACTAGTGACCAATGCCTCACAAAATGGGATGGCTAGCTGAGATCTCAGAAAATATATTCACGTCATCAGTACTACCCCATTAAAAGTATCAACCTTCTTGACAGAGTGGCAAAGGATTGGATGGGTATTCAAGCGTATGTTATTCCTTGCTGGTATTGGGTAGCCAAGCAATACAGCCTTAATTAACTAGGATACCAAGAGTCAGGAGAGACTAAGATCATCAGGGTATCCCTGTCTCTTCCTTTGGTAAGTTACTTCTTTGGATAAAACTGTGTGGTGAAGTAAAACAGCTACTGGTTCAAAATGTCACACTCTACAAAAATTACAGGCATGTTTTTTACATGCAAAAGAGCTTGGTTTGATGACTGACTGCAGGGACGTTCCTCCAAGCCCTCTCTGGGATAGAGACAGCCTGTTCGGCCAGGGGCTTGCAGCCTCCCAGAGCACCTACAACCTAGTCTCCTTGGTCTGTACAACTCAGCTTCTCCAGAAATCCAGTTTTCTGCAGTGGCTCCCTCTTTGAAGTGAGAGGGAAATGACAAAAAAAAAAAAAAAAAAATCAGAACATAATTTTTACCCTGCTTATTTGATCCATCCTCCTGTCCATAATTTGACAACAACATAAATTTTAAGAACAACAGCTCAACAGCAACAAACCAATAAAAACAGAATGGGGGCTGAAAGGAGGAAAGGCTAGGGAAGAGGAGATACTAACAGTTAAAGAGACATTCTCCCTGTAATTATTTTCTAAGGCTCTGACATACTTTGTGAAATGATGGGCATCATCCCACACTTTAGAGAAAGAACCATGAAGACAGTTTAGTAGATGATCAGAAGTATGGTATAGAAGAGAGATGATAAGGAGAAATGTACTGATCATGATGCATCTTTCCTGTTGATGGGAGCTGGCTATTCATACCAAACAGACATATGTCTGAATAAATGGTTAGCACCAGCACATTTCACTAGTATTAAATTGACATATCATTATATGGAGTTCTTTTTATATTTCTGTCTCTGTTATTATGGATAGTTCTTCTTGGAAAGAATTTCTGTTTTTCTTAGTGTTACTTTTAAAAATAGGGGAAAGACGAGTCATTTGGCACCTTAACCTTTTCCAAATACATGAACAGCTCAGCCTTCCCATTCAACCAGGGAGATAGAGGAGGAGCAGGAGAAGGGAAAGTTATAAGGCAGAAAGTGGAAAGCTGGCAAGGGGTGGAAAAAATGACAGCTTAGCTGATGTGGTAGGAAAGAGAAAGAGAAGAATTTCTCTAAAAAAGGGGAGAAGCAAAAGGTTTTAAATAATCTGATGTTAGAATTTTCTATTATAATTTTTGTAAGGTATTCAGATACCATGGTGATGAGCACAGCTGAAATATCTGAGTGCTCTGGGATGAAATATATTCAAACAAAAAGGATAATTAAAATAGTGCTTATTTAGATGAGGGATAATGTCTCAGTTCCTATGCAAATGAGCTTAGTTAAAGGATCACTTGCCTTTTTATGAAAATGAATACTGAAAGTTTGATGAGAAACTCGGGAGAGAAACATTCTGGAAGTCAAAGCAAATGCAATCTCTATATGCAAATGAAATCAATTAATTTTAGCAGCCATGTATGAGTGTAAATGAGAAAATCAATGATTTTCAAAATCTAGTAATTTGATAGCCATTAGTCTCATTAGATTTTCTTTTTAAAGCTTAATTATTCAAAAATACAACCCTATTGAAGTGTGGTTTAGAGAGGACACATTCTGAAATTAATTACAGTAGTGATAGAATGAAGATAGAGTACCAGTTTTGTAGATAGAAATATGATGTAGTTCTGGAGCTGGAACTTTATTTTGGTACAGAGCCCACCAAGCCTCTGCAGCTCACCTAAATGCTGATGTAGAAACATGAGTAGTCCCATGGAAACCCATGGAGGACATATTGTTTGAACCTCTTATGGATCCAGCCCTTTATTTTTAGGAATATGCACAGATTGCAATCAAGACTATCTCCTCAGCCTCTTCCACAGCTCATGCCTGAATGAGGAGTCCAAGCTGAGCAGAGAGGGGGACCATGAGCAGAGAGCCAGCCAAACAGCATGTCACCACCATGGCTGTGATGCCTCACTTCCAGAGGGCTCACCCTTCCTGAACTGTCTCTGCAGGAGGAATTTCTTCAAAATAACCTTCTGGCTGCAGCACTTATCCAGGAAATGGTGTGCTAAGATTTGAGTTCTTTGTCAATCTGGAGGATATTTAAATGCATTATGAATAAAAGTGGATTTATTTATTTATTTTTCTGAGAGCTGTCTGCAAGCTCAGCAAGCTATAAAGATATCTCTTGTCCTGAAAAGCACAATGTCCCTTCAGGATGGGACACACTGGCTTCATAGCTTACACCTATAAACAGAATGGCACCAGGTCCTCTTTTCTGAGCATGAGGTCCTTGTGTGGCTTAGCAGAATTCATGCTACTGAACTCACTTATCATCTGAAACAGGTGGTTTCATCCAGACTGCCTGTTGGGAAAGGGCCCTGGCCTTTGCTAACACCAAAACTATGCCAGTTCCCAACTGGGAATTGTTCAGAATTCTCCCCAGCTCAGGCCAAAACTGTGCCAAAAGCCATTCTCAAAATACATCAGCGTAGACAACTAAGTTCATATCCTAGGGATACACCATGGCACAGTTTCATTTGCTAGTATTAATGATCTTTACTGACAAGGTGATTCCAAAACATTTTTCATCCCTTTCTGGTAGGAAGACTTGGGGTTACCTGGATTCTTGGTTGCATTTCTTTCCTGTCTGAAGCTCTGCCTTACGGCATCTGAGGAAAATGTTGACATAGCTCACTCCACTTGCCTACTGCTACTCCTCCTCCCTCCTCTCCCACTCCTTGCAGCTCTGCCCCTCACTTCTCTCCTTCTCTCCTCTCCTCTCACCTCCTATTCAAAATAATCAAGATGTAAAGGAGATGTACTTTCAGAGGGCCAATTAAGCTCAGCAGGGCACCAGCTGAGATGCAGAGCTGCAGTGAGTGAATTTAAATCACGCTGCAGTTTCTGAGAGGTGATCTCTGTGCCGTCATTGGAATATATGTTTACAGTGGCAAGGGCTTCAGGCAGACCTGCACATCACCAGGGAAAGGTAAACCTTAGTCTGCAGCATCATGTGAGCCAGAAATGTAGGAGGAAAAAAAAAAAGTTAAATTATTAATATTAAACATGGCTGCAAAAATTTATACTAAGCCCTCCCAGGTGACAGGCAAATGAGGAGCAAAAGAGAAAGAGACACAGTCAAGTAAATGACAATATTAGCATACATTTATATAACACGTGATTGTAATGGCTGAGGATTGCAGAGGATTTTGAAAAGGGTTTTCCTTTATTTAAGGAGGCTACTTTTCTGCAGTGGGATTACCACTGCATCACTGTACTCTCTGCTTGGCAGAGGTCTTTCAGACATGGCTCCACTGAAGGAGAACCACTTAAAAAGGGAGGAATCAGCACAATCCAATGGATTTTTGACTCACCACAGCTTCAAACACACCCCAAAACTTAAGCCCATGCTGTGGAGCATCTCCTCTCGCCCCAACTTGCCATTCTTCCCCTGCCAAGTCCTCGGTCCCCCATGGCTCAGGCCAGCCCCAGCCCTCAGCAGACAGCAAGCTGAATGGTCCTGCATGCCCTGTGCTGCTGTCACAGCGCCCGATCCCCCGCTGCCAATGTGGCCCCTGGCCAAAGATCCTGCTCTAATCTGCCCATGGCATTCAGGGTGGAGGCAGCAGCTGTGCGGCAGTGCTCTCGGATGGCTCAGGATAGGAAGTAAATGATTTGCCCAGCTGTCCCTGCAGCATGAAGCTAGGAAAAAAAAAAGTCTTATTTTTCTGAATAGTTAGAGGTTAGGTTGCCAGGTCTGTCAGAAAACCCTTGAAAACCTTCAAGGGCTTTCATGATTGCCATCGAGAGCAGTGGGAATTTTGCTTTTGTCTTCTGTGCAAGTCAGCTGAGAGAAAGGACAGGGGTAGGGTGCTCTGAGTTAGCATCTTAATTTATAATTTGTTTGACTCTGTCTTGTCATTGTCAAATGTCTGCTGTGTGTTACATGTGTTAGGCTGCCCATATAGAAAAATAATTGCTCCATGCCTCAGCTGAGACATTGGCTTGTTTGGGCAAACAAGAGAAAACAAAACTGGAACAAAATCTCTTTTCCTGTCTTCTGTGGTGCTCGAAGGGATAACACCACTGGACTATATTTCTTGAGTGTGGAATGACCCAGAGCTCCATGTGTAGATGCCACGAAGAGGTTCTGCTGAAGCAGGAGAGGAGCCACGGCAGGATGCTTTTGATCAGCCATAACAGAGCAACAGAGAGATTTGCAGTGTCCTAAAGACCACGCATGGCAGTGCCCTACCCAGCAGCACCAGCAGGGAGAGTTCAGTGATCAGCCTCTTTCCGCAGGTCTGTCCTTAATAAATGTTTAAACTCTTGCTTAATGGTAAGTGCCAGTGGAATTTAAATGGGTTCCAGTCCTCAAGCTTGACTTTTCTTCTTCTGCCTTTTGGAAGCAGAGCTTAAGAGAGGCTAATAAATCCCAAAGAAAGGCAACTGTGACTAATTCTTAGCCACAGTTATGGGGATGAGAGAGGGAAAGCATAAGGGGCAAGAAGGGTTTTCTTGAGCATTCAGGCTGGCCCAGCTTCTGTCTGCCAAGTCTGTTGAGACCAGACAAAGTGACTGCATGGCCCATTCAGACTAGGTCTGTGGAGAACTCCAGGTACATGGCCTGATAGCTATATAAACTAATAATATAAATCATAAAATTAAATAGCATGATTTCATTCTGCAAATGATTTGGGGACATAGTTTACAGGAAAGACACAACACAAAGGAAAATTGTGCTGCATGGTATAATTCTTTATGACTTTTTTTGTACTTTAATATGATATAAAATTCATATTAATAGGTGCTATTTTTATGGAGAAATTTATAGCCAAAATATGGCAACTTTTTAGCTGCAAGAGTTACATGGAGAAAATTAAATTTGACCATTGCTCTTTTTTTTTTTTTTTTTTTTTTGTAAAGAGATTTTGGTGTGAAGCGGTGAATTGTTTAAACTTGAGAACTTTTATATTATATGCTTTTTATTAGCCACTTTGTTCATGATCAGCTTTTCTGTGGCATCAGTAAAAAAATATGGGAGCTGTCCATGGGCCAAAATGACATCTGTACTTTTTCATTTGCATCACTTGAAGAATGTGTAGCCTAGAGACACAATTAATGCTAGGCTGGCCTCTTCCCCAAATTAGTGGTCTCCTATGCATAGGTTTATGTGCCATATGTGAAGGGCCAAATTAGTCCCACTTGGGTCACGCTTTCCTTGATCGCTTCAAGAACTAACTCCACAACAGTGGCTGTTTGTATAGATGTAATTTTCCATGGCTGAACTGGTATTTACCTGCAGAGGGATTTTTCCATTAAACATTCTGTATGAGATGTTGGGCCATAAAACACCCCGAGATACATTTATTAATGAAATTCTATCAAGATTAAATGCCTTTTCTGAGACAAAAAAAAAAAAAAATCTATGTATAAAGGCTATTTTCCTTCTTTGGCTGATGCTGTAAAAAAAAACCTACACTACATCTGCATACAGATGGGGCAGTTACCTGCTTGCTTCACTGTGTCTTCAACATGGTTCCTCAAGGACAAAAGCACAGGTCCATTACCCAGCCTAAAGGGCCAGTCCCAGGACATAACCAAATGCATGAGAAATTAAGTATGCAAAGATTGTTGGGAATGTGGTGAATACTGATGACTGGCTGGCTAAGGGCTGATTTCCATTCCTGGCACTGCTACCCTTGGCAGCCCTGTTAAGGGACCGAGAATTGGAAAGTAGGGGAATGTGCTGGGCCATTAGATAAAGCTTGAAACATGCAGGCATGTTGCTATACATCCACAAAAGAGAATTTTATAGGACATAGAGGAAAATGGGAGTTAGGAGTTTCCTAACTTGTGCAATGCAACTTAATTTGTGCTGTCTTCCTCTTCCACTTAGTCTCTGAGCCAGAATTCATGGCTGCCTCTGATTTGCTGTCATTATAAGAGAGCTGGTAACAGTGGAAGGAACTGATATCAATGTTTAGGCTGTGTGCTTTTGCATATGAGTTAGGAGGCACAGATTTTCCTGCTATTCACATAAGAATGCCAACACAATGCTTTGATGAAACAATTAGGTACGCTATTTAGATTTCAAAGATAGTTCAGAAAACATTTAGAAATAAATACAAAGGAGACAAGAAATGTTACCATTTTTATCTTCTGTCTTTAAAGCAAGTAATCTAGATTACATATTATGCATGGTATTAACATTTACAACTATACTGGAGAACAAAAATATATATATATTTTAAATGAATTTATCTTTAAAATGTTTTAATGAAGGGCCATAAATATAAATAAACAAGTCCATGTTCATAATTACTTGCTTGTTTATTACAGGGTGCAGATGGATAGTGTGGCTATTGTTTAGTGCCTATACTAAACAATTCCGTCCCTTAAATACTGTAATTTTTTTTTCAAGAAGAACATTATTTCTTGACTACTCAACATAGAGATAATTGCAACATATATTGAACACTTTTTATTCTAAATGAGTGACAAATACACAATCTTAAGGTAGTTTTTTGCTTGATAATATCTCTGTGTGTTTATATAGACATTTATGACACATTTCTTCAGCTTGTCATTCAAACGTTATTACAAAGGAACAATAATTTGAAGACCTCTGTCATGTGTCAAAACCCCATAATTTTCATAAGCTCTTTTAAGCACTGCACACTAGTAGAGCACTACCATGTTTGGAACATTAACTGATATCCTCACAATATGCAACTAGAAAACTAGAAGTAAAACCAGGTGGATGGTAGAAAACAAGAAAGAGTGAGAGAAACAGCAAGGATATAGAAGTGAAGGTTATTCCTGTTAGGTCTCTCATCTAGAACAGATCTCTTAATGTTAGAGAGAAAACAGCAAAAGCCTCTCTCCAAAATTCATAGGAAGAAATATGAACGTTTTTGTCATTGTGTAACATCCATGTCCTTAGCCATTAAAATTAAACGACTTTGTCTCGAGGGGAAGAAAGGTAGTTATATGATCAAATCACTGCCTTATGCTCTTGTTTTTTTTTCCATGATCAGTTCAATCATGTATTTATTCACCAAACTCATTAGAATTGCAATGGTAATCAGAAAAAGGAAATGGTCTCCATCTATCATCCTGCTTCTAACAAGAAGAGGTAACAGACCATTTTAGTTACAGTGCATTAATGCTCATTACTGCCCTAATGAAGATTTGTGTTGCTGTTCCAAGAACCTTCAAGCTAATCTTTGATTTCCTCCTTTCAAAGAAACACCAGTTCTCACATGACTTCAGCCCATTGGAGCAAACAAAGAGATATTAGTCTCACCATTATGAAATATAGTTTCATAAATAAAGGAAATTAATATGAAAAACACAAAGGAACATCTAGTTATTTAATTACTGAGGCTAAATGCTGTGAGTTGGATAAACACTGATTGGCTCGATCTCTGTGCCCAGACTGTTCTAGCACTCTAGTGCTTCACATGTGGCTAGTATTAAACTACTACCAATTAGTCTACTATCTGATCTAGATTTCTAGATAACTGGATCGGTATCTTTTCAAGCACATATATTTTTACAGTGAAGTGTTCAGGCTGTAATGGGAAATCCAAAATGTTCTTGCCTGGTGACTTTTCTTGATGTGTCACATGCCATTACAAAAACCCAAACCAAACAGCTCGTAGTGAATACTGCTTGGGAACCAGCTTTGCACTGGGAGGTGTTTGCTGTGTTTATCATGTCCCTGTGGGATTAAGTTCCAAAAGAGAGTCATGTGCATGCAGGGACTATTGCAGGTCACAAAAAGAAAGGCATGCTGCAAAACCTGCTTTTCTGGTGCTCCATGGGTGCTGTCTCTGGGTTTGACACATTTTGCAAACAGATATGAGACTGTACTTTTGCTTACTAATTGGGCATTAGCACGTGTCCTCTGTAAAGCTCTGGCTCCAGGTTTTCACTGTTTTTGCATCCACTGGAACTGGGTGTTTGCTCAAGCTGAGCACCTGTTTAAATACCTTGCTATATCAGACCTCAAATGTCTGAAGCACCTAAAACATGAGGAGTTACTTTCCTGAGCTTTGTATTAAGGATCTGTTGGAACATGTTCATCCGTAGTAATTGACATTTGGACACAAAGAATTTGAAAGAAAGGAAGTACCTTACTGGGCTTAGGAACATTTAAATGTACTCTAAGGAAAGACCAACTTGAGTGTTGTTTGAAGAGTTTTAATTTCATTGGCAGGGCTACTGGGAACTAAGACAGCCCTTTACACTTGGAAACAAGCTTGCCAAACCATTTCCTTTGCGTATCTTGTTCTGCAGCAGTAACAGAATATTCCATTCCTGCATATTTTAATAATGCCAAGGGAAAAGGTGTATGTAGAGTCAAGGAAAGCAGCTTTCTGACCAGGCTGTTGTCTGTTCCCATGGTTTATGTGTAATAGTGGTGACACACAGTTCCTTCTTCCTGTGGAAAGAGATCTGTCACAAAGAGAAGTTCTGCTGCTCTCTGAAAGATTGACCTTTTTGCGGGTAACAACTTGGCAGGTGTTTGTTTTAGTTTTTAGATATGCAACTTGCAAAAATTAAAATGGGCTCTAGGGATGTGACTATCATTCTATTTTACATCTGCTTTCATCAGCACAGCTCCGTTGCCTTGATTCATGTTGGTGCAAATGAGAGGAAAATTAGGCTCTGAGTTTCCATTTTTTACTATGCCGGAAAACTAACATTATTATAAAGTGAAGCAGTTTAAAGATACTGTGGAGTATGTCTATATGGAGATATAGATCACTGACTTGGATTATATATAGAAGTCATTTCTGTGCCCAGTAGTAGGTATTTGAAGAATAAAGACCTTAATTGTGAACAGCTGTTTCCACATACTTAATAAAGTGTGCATGGCCAGTTCAAGCTCTATAAATTGTTAAACATAGTTTTATAAAACACACGGGGGCTATGCACATTTTTCAAAGAGTGCATCAGCCATTCTGATTTTTAAGTCCTGTCTATCCTTCTATTTCAGAGACAGACCCCTAAAAATATTTTTTCCTGGGATAATTCCCTTATATTAAAAAAAAAAAATCAACAACAACAAAACAACAAAACAAAACATGGCAACTCTTAGGCAAAAGGAGAACTAAGTTATTATCTGAGCTGTCTTTCTACCTCAACTCTCCTGTCTGGTGATGTTAAAATGAGGAAGGGATAATGGCTTTCAGGATGGTTATATTCCTTTTTGGCTATATGGCTTTAGAACTATCAGGAATGTCAGCATTCCAGGAGAGGTGTTAGGGATCAGTAATGAATCGTATCTATTTAATCTGCAATGTCTGAGTGGGAATTTAGAGCCCAGATATGACCCATAGCTGTTACTCATCCAGTCTCCAGTGGAGATCAGCTCCGGGCCTGCAGCATGGACACACAGGCTTCTTGGTTTCCATATGAGTGCCACTGATGCAATAGGTTAAAACTGCAAGCAGATACACAGTTTTGTATCACTTTTTGAATCCCAGTTGGTTCCAAGGAGCAGGAATTATTCTGAGTTTATGTAGGTTCTGGGAAGAAGTGGAGGAACTCCACAATGGGTTAAGCAATTGTGGTAAGACAGCTGGGTGAAAGCAGACAGTTTCAACAAACAGGTTGTGTGACAAGTTTTAAAGGCATTTTGAGAATTGCTGTGATTTAGCAGAGGTCTGACTGTATCAGAATAAACCAAATCTCAGCAATAAGTCTAATACCGGGAATTTGCACCTGTTGAAATACACCCTGTGTAGCGAGGACCTTCCTTAAAGTTTCCACATTACTACCCGAAATGCATAAACATTAGTTTGAAAGTATGCATTTCTGTACTGGACATAAATGTACAGTATTCTGCAAATTAGCACCAAGTTTGTACAAGTAAAACTAAATCCAAATACAAAATCATCCAAACTGCACGGCCAAAATGAAGATCAAAGGACTATTAAACAGTCTATAAATCTCTTCCCTCCACTGCCCAGTTTCCATGCTCCTGTTGCTTCAGTTGGCCATTAAGCCTTGAAGGAGAATAAGCTTTCACATCCAATATAAATACATGTATAAACAAAATGAGAAAGTTTTTTTTTTGTTTGTTTTAGTTAGAGCCTCTCTCTCACTCAAATCTCATTCAATGTCTGTGAAAAAACAAACAAACAAACAAAAAACAAACAAACAAAAAACAACCTGAATGAACACCAGTAATCCCAGGTACAGTCTGATAAAGTATACAACGTTCACAGTAGTGAATTACATTTACCTGATGACATTTTCTTAAATAGTCAAGTGCATGGCTCTTTATACTCATCTATATCTATTTTAGTATTGTTGATGAAATGTATTATGTTTACTTTTAATGAAGAGGGAAAAAGGTCTCTGAGTTTCCTGCTCTTGGTCTCTTTATGCAGGTTATCAAGAAGCCTTGGCTTTTCAGACCTCTTTCCTGGTGTGGTCAAAGGACTCGTAGGTGTCACGCGTCCCCTGAGAGGACCTGGCACTAGGGGGCGATGGAGACATGCACTTTTGCTACCGTGTCTCAACAATTATTTTAGCAAAAGCAGAGGAATAAGACATTAATTAGCAAGTTCTTGAAAGAAGGGTGTGCTACGGCTCTACCATCCCCATTACCTCCTGCTGTCATATGTTCACTCTGGACTTTCTCTATTAAACTGGGGGGCCCTAACTCCTAAGGTAGTTCTCTCCATTCCTGCCTTCACTTTATTACCACCTTCTGCCCTTCAGAGATGATGCTCTCTCTATCTTTTTTCATGTGATCTGAATCCTGTCTCCAACTCCAGACCAAATACGTCCTCCTCAATAGTTGTTTTCCTCTTTACCACATCTTTGCTTCTGCCTCTGATCTTTCTCTGGTTCTATTCATTTTCCAACCATCTTTCTGTCCATTCTGCCCCTTCCTCAAGGAATCTCTCCCATCCCATATCCTGTCTGTGGCCTACACTCAAAAATCCCAAAGCTGTGGGGATAGAAAAATGAGAGGTAAGAAGATGTTTCATCATCTGTGTTAGTGGTTAGGGCACTGGAAAAAGAGAGATAGGTCGTGCTCTTTGTGCATAAATTGTCCATCAATTTTATGTTACACAAATAATTGTAGTAACCTGACCTAGTCACCACTAGCTAGGCTTTCTTGTAATCTGGTTAAGAGTTGCTGTCACTAAATTTCAGTGCAGTGTAGCACAGCCTTATCAAGAGGAGCAAAGAGTATCTTTAACTAGTTCAGTGGTGGTCTAAGGGGCAGGCAAAAGCATCTTGACTTTTTTCTAAGAGAATGGTTGAAACCTGGAACTTTCCCCGCCTAGCTGAGGGCTCCAGGTTGGTGTATGAAATTGGATGGGGTTCCAGGACACTGCAGAGACTGTCACCTCCTGGACTGGCAGTGAGCTGAGGGCCTGAGCTCCAGAGAAGACATGAGGAGGCCCTGTGTGGGCCTTCCCCATCCATTAGCTCAAAGCTGGCCTGTTTTCACCTGGACAGCAGCATTCACTGCCATGTGCCAGGGCAGACAGTGCAGATTGTCTCCACTGCTGCGTGCAGGTAGCTGCAGGAAGTATGTTCGTCATGGTTTGTGTCTTTGACTGGGGCGGGAAGGTGCACCCCTGGCTCTGCTGGATGTGCTCTGCTGCTCGCAGGCTTCTCCCTTCGAAGCTGTCAGCTTTCCTCCTTTCGTAAGCACCACATCCCTTCAGAAATGTTGAGAACTCTGCGGGTGACCAGATTAGGGTATGTGCAAGCAGAGTTAAACTGCTCTCAAGGAAAATATTTTCCTGGAGCTCTCATGACACACATCTAGGGAGAACAATAGCTGTCATTCAGAGTTGCCAGCTCCAATCCATGCTGCTTTTATTGTCCCCTCATTGCTTCTCAAACCTAGGACTTGAAAGTCTTGGGAATATTTCCTGGAGCAGTTGATCATCTTTTTTCTTTTTACATCAGTCTCAGGATTATTCCAAGGAACAGGCAGTCTGTCCATAGATCTGTCATCCCACTTACAATATTCTTTTTCTAGTAGCAAATACACCATACATCCCCCAGAGCTGACTCCAGGCCATACATTGTCTTTATGTTCAAAGCTCCATAAAGCCACTTGAAAGAATGTATGAGGAAAAAATAGAATAACAAAAGGAGTGGGGGAAGAGTTGTATCCAAGCTGCCATAATTTTTCTAGAAGAGCATACTCTAGAGTGTATGGAGTGTATGGAGTGATGGCCAGCACCGGGTCCTGCAAATAGGTGATTCATCTTCTATTTTTTTTTTTCATATCTGCATATCATACAGTGTCATTTCGCTTCCTCATGTTGTGTCCCCCTCCATGAGCCTGGTGGGCACATTCTCAGTTGCCATGAAGATGAAAGTCACCAGGCAAATGGCACAAGCTCAATGAAACTGTGACACAGACAGCTCTCGAAAGCATCACTTTTTAAGTTATTAAGGTGACAAATATTCCCTCCCCCTCCAGAAAAAAAAAGCAATCTCTTGCTTCATCACTGCAAGATGTGATTTGAACTGTATTTCCCTGGAAATGACATGATGACAAGAGGTTATGTGATTGAGAGTGAGAAAGTATTATACAGACTCGCATTCAAATTTATTATCAGGCAGTGAGACTGATGACTCAGAGCTAGAAAAAAAAATAAATGAAACAACCAAAGATTGTGTCTCAGTCAGTGCTCATAACAAACTTGAATTCCCATTTGCACAGCTCATATACATGGGAATTACATCGCATGCTTCAAATCAATTTGCATATGCTGTTTCTACTCAGTCACACAACAAATAATGTATTAGGGGTGCATTTTAACGCACTGTGTTACCATACAGCTTGAAATGCTGTCTTCTGTCAATGTACTTTTCAAGAGTGTGTGCATGTATGTGTGCTTGTTCCCGTTTACTCTTTCCCTCACTGTTCCTGTTAGAGCTAGGAGGTCTTCTACCTGAGGGGCCAGATTAGAAAGAAGACCGCTTGGGAATCTAGGACTCTGGTAAAATTAACAGATAGATAGACATATTTTAAACTGAATGTTTAAATTCCTTCTTTGGCACTGGAGAATTATCTAATATGCAAGCAGATTTCAGAATCTGGGCCAGAGCCCCTGCCAAGGCAGTCCCACGTGGTCTCCATCTGGCCTCATCATCCAAAGAGACCAGACCCTTCATTAACTGCAGAACTATGATCTCAGAGTCGATCAGCCCGAGTGGACTTGCTTTGACAATGTAGTGCTTTTGCTGTGATGATTCACTAGTTCTGTAGCTTGCTAAGTACCCAAGAATCCCAGAATGTGCTGCATCATTAGCTGGCTTTTTTTTTTTTTTGATCACTGATAGTAAAAACAAAAAATTGCAAAAATATCTTCATTTTCAGTGATCTGAAAAGTAAAGCTCCCCCCTCCTCCTGCCCCCAACCCAGTAACTAAAAATCAAGTCAGCAGATTAAACCAAAAAAACCTGCATTTTTAATTCCAGCCTTTGTCTGTTTGGTGGGAAACCTGGGTGTCATGGAGGGAGATAAGAGCGAGTCCTTGCTGCTCACCTGTTTTCAATCGCTATTTTTCATTCTCTTCTGCAGCATGCTCAGAGTAAGTATTGGCTGATGTGTCTAAAGAGAGGTTGTGTGAGTTGTGCAGGCTTTCTGAGCTGTGAGCAGCCGAGCAAGTGATGGTGGTGGTCTCTCTCACCATCTTGATGAGCAAGTGCTCCTGGTGTTAGTCCTTCAGGGATGGTCTCCCCAGCACTGTGTTGTTATCTTATTCTCTTCCTTCTCCTTCACCCCCTGGTGATGGAGGGTGAATACACACAGACACTCCCACATGCATGTCTTTCACTGTCTTCTCTTATTGCTGTGTATCAAGCCTTCCAGGTAGCTCAGAGGTAAATGTAAGTAAACTGATCTTCAGGTATTTAAACAAAACAATATCAAGACCTGCTTTTTAGCTTGTAGTCCAACCATTATTGTTGTTGTTGTTATTATTATTATTATTAATTTTGCCACATCCATGACATTTACATGTCTTAACGTATGAAAAAAGATGTGCTGTATGTTCCATCCCCTGAGAATGATGCCTGGTCTGTGCTAACTCCTGAAATGAACCTGGCTGATCTGAGCCAAAATCACACCAGGGAATGTATTTGTGGGCAGTTAAGTGCTCTCTGATACTCTTTAAATTTAGACATTTAAATGTAGACTGAGGATCAATTTTTGATTCACTCAGTGTTACTTTCCCTTTGGTTTTCTCTAGCATCTTTAGATTATGAAGAGCAAAAGGATAGCCACTATAGGTCTGCTGATTTTGCTCTCCACACATGCAGTCTGTACGTCTCAGCTAAACCCGTGTTTCAGTCTCTTTGCTTTTGGTCACGATGGCATTTAATTTGGCCACTTCAGAACTTGATTACATGTTCCTCCACAGTGTCTGTTAAATAACACTGGGCTATGTATGGATCCTAACATTTATTCCACCATCCATGTGTTACTAATGATCAGAACTGACGTGCTAAAAGAAATGATGGTTTTCATTAAGATTGTACTATATTAGTGTTTACAACACAGAAACTTTAGATCATTGTCTCTCTTAATGGCTTTGCATGAATGGTTTTGAAGTCTTTTAATTGTTTTTAGATATTTAATGAATGCTTGAAAAATGCAAAGGGGGCCACACCAAGGAAGAAGAGAAAAACTTGGGTATTCTGAAGATAGCAGTCAATACTGATATTTTTGAAAAGCAGTAGCTTTAAAAAAGTGGCAGTGTCCTTTTTTTTTTTTTTTTTGACAGTGAAATGCTACTTTATTTTACCTTCTACAATCTTTAAATCAAAAGCAGACTTGAAAAAAACAAACCAAAAAACTACATGTGTTTTTACTGAGAATGTGGATGTCACAGCTTAAATTTCCAAATGCTCTTTTCCATGTTATTTTTATAATTTATTTTAATTTGGGTAGTTCCAAGACATACAGGGAAAGGTAACTGTTGGACACACTGGAATTACAACTTCACTGTAATATCTGCCTGCAGCCAAAATCATGCCCTGAAGGATAACTGAGAGTCCTGAGCTTAAGGACATCACTCCTTAAAATTTTACCCATGGATACAACAACAGTCAGTGGTTAATTTTAATTCACCTTTAGCTTTCTTGAACAGAGCACAGTTTACTTATTGGGTATGTCAACCAGCTCCCTACTGTAATGTAGTCTCACTAATGTTCTTTTCATAGGGAAGGTGCTAGCTTATCAGTGCATTACATGCACTTGTTCTAGAACAAGAGGACTTAACCTTAAACATCATCCCAAGGGTAAAGAATTAAGTTATGTCATCTGCTACTTAGTTGTGCTAAATTCCACAATATACAACAGCAAAATAACCTTCAGAAAGAGGACATGAAAGCATTACATGTTAAATCAGATGACACACACTGACTGTAGAGTCCATGTACTTCCCTTTTCCTCTTGTGTACTGGTTGCTCTTTCGGTGGAATTTTCATATCACAGTGGCACATACTACCCCTGAATTTTAGGGCCAAAATTTTATTTAAACATGGTTGCTGGATTTTCTTGAATACGTCAAGAATGATGAATATTAAATCTCATTGGAAAATACATTTTAATGCATTAAAGACAAACTTACATGAGAAATAACCTGTTGATTGCGTATATAATATTTTCTTTCCCACAGACTGAAGCATATGGGGTTTAACAGCTACACTAGGAACAACACATCCATACTGCACATATGGCACAATGATGTGAGCAACACAGAGCTAGGACACCATCAAGGAAGATGAAGAGCGGTTTCATTTAATCATGAACACATAGAGACATGAGCAGCAGGGCTGAAATATAAGATGTTTGTGTAGAAACTTCTGTCGGAATGCAGTATCTTTGCTGGTCCTCACTGCATTAAATAGAGGATGAGGAGAAAGGACACTGGTGGGATTTCTGTGGATACTGACCAAGACAGCTCTCATTTTTGAATGACTGGAGAAAAAAACACCAAAAGCGGATGCAAAGCAAAGCTCACTCTGAATATTGTTGCAATTACTACTTTACTAAGATGTTGAATTCAGGCCTACAATTCTGGCAATAGTGGTATGGCCTATTTGTTCTCCCACAATAACATATGCAAACAAGAGGGCTTGCTGGCCTCTGGGCGGGAAGGGAAGGGACATCCAGCTGTTTTCACACTTAAAACACACATGAAAGACAGCCCAACCAAAAACCTTTTGACTTTTCCTTTAAATAATAAAATAAAGTAAGATTTTTATTTTTTTTATTTTTTCCCCCAAAACCTAATTGTGCCAATATCTCCTTTGCAGCCATGCAGTTGATTGAATGTGTAATGTGTGGAATATTCTTAAATAGTGTTAACTTAAGTATCTAAGTGACCTGAAATGTATTTGCATTTATTTATTTATTTTCTTGCCTAGGCATGCATATGCAAAGGAAAATAATCTGATTTATTTAAAGTAGCCCAGAAGAGTTCTTGGAAGACTGATAACTTTTAACAGAAAGCTCAAAATTTCTTAGGTTTTCTCTCATGTAACTGCAGATTGTCGGTGTAAAGATGCTCAAGGCCAATTCTTAATGACCATACTGATTCATCATCAAATGCTTGCTTACCTGCCCATAGAAGAAAGAGATTATGTCTTCTGTTTTAGGCAAGTCCTTTCACTTTAACATGGATTTTACTTTCCTTCTCCAAATTTACCACACCTTTAATGAGATATTAATCAGAAATCAGTGGACTAGTATAAGACTGTGGAAGATGAGATGAAGATCTGTGGAGACACCTTTTATCCTATTTTATTCCTTTTATGGGGCCTCAGCTTCTTTTATAACAGTGCACTATTTAATAGCCACTGTTACTTTAGCCTGTGAGTTCAAAAAACCTATAAATTGCTTGACACAGCTTATCTGTCATGAAGCAGGAATGCTACAATAAAATATGATAATAAATTAATGATCAATAACAGCTGACAAGGTTCCTTCGTGATCTCCCCTGTGAGATGGCCTGAGCAGTTGGGCCATGCAAGGGCTTGTGTTTCATGTCAGGGGACTGCGAGGAGGAACTGGAGTTTCTGGGATATCTCCTAAACTGTTACTGCAAAGACATTTTTTCATGGCACAAACTGTTATTTCACAGCTGTAACTTCTCTGTAGCCAGACTCAAATGAGAAGACCTAAGAAGGTGAGAACTCTCTCTCTCTCTCTCTCTTTTTTTTTTTTTTTTTTTTTTTTTTTTAAATTGGGCTGTTAATTCTGGAACTTGGTTACAAATACTTGAACACCAAAACTATTCATGGCTGCCACTATTATTACTTTAATTGACATGACTTTTAGCCAATCTGCAGCCAATTAATTGTTTTTTTGAGTGATGGGGTATTTTTCCTCAGGAGGAAATGAAAAGACATCTCAGCACATTCTCTTTTAATCTCCCCCAGATGTGCAATAGGTTAGTGATTTCTGATCATCCTTCAGCTTTCAGGTACCTTCCATTTTGTGTATGAACGTAAGGAGTGTCCACTCCTGATCATGGTGGGCACTCAGATATGAATGATTTTCTCTTTGAATTTTTTTTCTCAAAGACTTAGTGGTATGCTGGATACTCCATTGCAAGGTACCTTGGAGCCTTCTCTTAAGCGAAGGAGTGATAGGTGTGGGAGCTCAAGCCACTAGGGAAGAGACTGTAAATAATCTGAGCTTTAAAGATTGGACCCACAAAAGGGTTTGTTGCAGTGATGCACAGCATTTTCAGGTTTATCTACGAAGCAGCTGGATTGTAGAGTGGAATTTGTAACCATGGATTAGGCAGTATTAGGTGGAGATTTGTCCCTCAGAATGGGATTCCCAGCTGCCAGTCTTTAATGGGTGAGAAGAAAGAATGAAAAATGAAGTGTGGGCAAGATTTTTTTTAGATACCTACATCTTAAGTGCTCATCTTAATTTATAGTTAATGGGGAGAAGTTGGGACCTCACTTTGTCCTACAGCAGATGTGTAAAATACGTCAGAAGATTCTTAGAAATGCCTATTACTTGATAAAAGCAGCTAAATTTTGGACATCCACCTACTATGGAGACATCTAAGATGGACAAGGTGAATTGTACTTTGCGTGTCTGGATTCATGCCTGCCTGACTTAAAGAAGGGTATGTTGGAAACCACAGCCTACTGCCCTATTCTTCCAACAGTGTCCCTCTAGATACAGACAACTCTCATGTTTTGTATTTCAAGTAATGAAGGTTGGGTGTTACCCACTTGTCATGTATTATGAATAAGAAGTTAAAATTCACAAAGCATAGGGCTTCATTTGTGTTCCTTCAGGCTGTTAAGTTTTAAATCCATATCTCCCAAAGCCTTTGAGAGGGAGAACTCTTCACAGCTAATGTTGAAGCTTAGCAGCAATGAAGAAATGAATGACAGAGTTTTGGGATTACAGAGATCACAAGTAAGTGAAGAAATCATTGAAGTCATTGAAAAGTTAATAGACAAACAAACAAACAAACAACACCAAAACCAAACCAAACCAAAACAACAACAACAACTAAAATAATCAAAACAAAACAGAAGATGTTCATTCAGGCTGGGGAGCATTCTGTTAGGCTCTGCTGATTGCAGTTCAGGGGAGCTTGTAAATATCATTGGTAAAAGATGAATTGGCTATGTTTCCTCAGCAACTAGACAGGACTGTGCATTATGCTGAATTACCCTGAACTGAATTCTACCATTGAGCTTTTGTTTCAGACTTTAAGGTGCTGGAAGGCATTGGACCCTTTCTTTTTATTTGTTTTTAGATTTATGAAGCTGTATACAATGAGAGTTTCACTGAATCACTCCAGTGCCTGTTGGAAGGAACCCTTCATTCCTAGGAGAGGATAACACCATGCACTCTTGATCTGTCTCAACAAATCCCTGGAGTTCCTTTGTGTTTTACTTTGAAAGAATCTGCATGAATGGTGATGATAAAGCTAGAAAATTTCTGGTCTCCACATTCAAAGAATGAGAATGAGTAATACTTGTTAGTGGAAAAATTGCTTTAGTGTATCTTGATTACTAAAAATACCTAGTAAGATTCAGCATGACTCTTCTTCCCCAGTAACAATATGCAGTCTTTCCTCCTTAGCCTCATACCCCATACAAGTTATGTAGTATTGCCTCTCACTCTCTCCTAGACCCTCAGAGCTGCAGATCTGGGTGAGCCGGGGAGGACCAGTCCTGTCTGCAAAGCTCTCTTCATCCTCCCTGAACCCTAGAAGACACAGCCTGCCAGGGCTGCCACCACCATGTCTCTGAATGAGAAATACTGCTGTTTTCCAGCAGGTGTAGTGGCAGCATTTTGGGTCTTCAGGGGTGGGACAAAGAATTATGAAAGCCAGCTATCAGTTTTCGGGACGCTCTACCTCTTTCAGGCTCCCACAGCTGCCTTATACCAAAAGAGGAAAAGTAGTTGATTTCACTTTTCCTTGTCTTTAATGTTGTGTTTCATGAAGTCTGAGTGATTTCCATGGCTGTATTCAAGCGCATCACTGGAAGAACTGGAAAACAGAATGGGTCTGTGGAAACCTTTTGCTGCAAGGTTTGAAATATCTTATTGACTACCTTACAACACCACTCTTTAATGAAATTACCTGAATGACAAAGCAGGCACTGAGCAGTGTCTTCTGGCTATTTCCTTCAGAGTGCTCAGGTTCCAGGACAATCAGTGAAAGGCTCCTGTCTAGATGGAGCCGACATTGGTCTGCATATGGAGAGCAGCATCTCCCAGTCTATTGGTCTAACAAAAAGGACTGCTGTTGCTGGAGGAGGTGACCTAAGCCAAATGAATGTGGTTGTTTCTGCTTATAAGTAGGGGCCGCAAGCCTGTCAAAAGTGATACCCATGGTTATGAGTGGGATTAAAGCCGAGACAAGCTTGGAGATATGTCTGGTGCCAAGAGAAGTTCATGGTGGGTGGTAAAGCATAATGATGAAGTAAAAAACAAACTGCTGTTTGCATTTGCTCTTCCTATATTAAAACCAGAACTTCTTAAATCTTGAGAGAATCTTTTGAAAAGTCGAGAGCAGAGTACAAGAATATGTTAGAAGTGAGTGACTCTGAAGATTCAAGCAATGATAAGGTCATGGGTCACTAAATTTTAGTGCTCTGCTTTTAGATTACTTATTCAATTAAAATGTTAGCCTGCATGATACAGTTTGTTCAAGCCATTTGTTCTGAGTTAATAAAATCTTTAGCTTTATTATAATAATTAATTCAAAGAAAAGACTTATTATTGTGTTGAACATGTTCTCCTGCACTGGGAATACTTAATAGGTAATTAATTAATATCACTGCTATTAAGAACTCGTTGGTATTATCAAATTGCCGTACACTGATTTCTGATCGAAACTTTCTGTGCTCACAGAGAAGCGGAGGAAACTGTAGACACCACGTGGTGCTCCTCAGCTTTAGGAAATCAAGGTGTGCACCTCGCTGCCTAATCCAAGTGAGTGTCCAGTGAAATACTTGAACTCCCAACTGAGTATTGCAGATGCCCTGCATGGAGAGAGCTGGATACTTTAAACTCCTCCAGAGAGAGTGGGAATCTCTGTGCTTGTTCAGGCACCTAAGATGAGACACAAGCTAATAAAGTGAGAAGAGCTTGAGCTTGTTCTCCAGCTCTACAGCCATGTGAGCCAAATTAGCAATGGCCACATCACTAAAGTCTCTCATGCCTTTTCTTCTTCCCTCTGAAAGAACAGACTGGCTACTCTCACCTACGGAAGGGTCCCTGGTCCATGCCAGCTCTTGGGTACTTAGAAGACCACTAACCAGCCTTGGCTGAAAACATGCCAGCATCATGCCAACAAAAAAACAGTGTGGACGGCTGGATTCCAGCATTCAAGCCCATGCCCTAGTACTACATTTTTTTTTTTTTTTACTTTGTTTAGCACTCCACAGCTTGACTTAGGAAGAGTAAATCCCATCTGAGAGTAACAAAATGCATCTCACCTCTCCAAAGTTGATCTACAATACATTGCAAGTCCCAGAGTGTTACAGTCAATTGTTTTGACTCCCAGAAAATCAAAATAGTGGTTGCATGTGCTGGAGCTGTACTGGTAGCTGAATACAATAACCACAAGTAAGTGATGGTTTTAGAATGCTATTGCTCCTACAGGGCAGGAAGAGCTCACTCCTAC
The DNA here is from genome assembly GCF_040182565.1 of Anser cygnoides. Taxonomy (NCBI): domain Eukaryota; kingdom Metazoa; phylum Chordata; class Aves; order Anseriformes; family Anatidae; genus Anser; species Anser cygnoides. Next base: position 108,019,016 of record NC_089875.1, read on the forward strand.
ACTGTCTTTGGCTATTTTTCCCACAAGTGACTCTGAGACTTATAATATGTTGCCTTCTTTGTTTGGTTTAAACTTTACTATGAATTATGAAGCATTATGAAGCTTCATTACACTCATTTTAATTTCACCTGATGCATTTTTTTTTCTTCCAGGTCACCTTCCAAAAAAAAGTCCCAAGAAAACTCCTGATGTTTTTAAAAAAGGAAACAAATAAAATGTTCTGGCTTATTTATGACTGTTCAATCTCTGTGTTGGTCCATTGCCATTCCTTGCTGGGTTGTGTGTGAATTAAACAGTACACTCTTCAAGACCAGTATATTTAGACGGCTACTCACCCTGTGAATAACTCGCAGCTGTAATGTTAGAGTCTGGGTTGAAGCCACACAGAGAATTTGGCCCTTAACACTGTTTTAGAGTGAAAGATGTTGTTTGGAGAGCAACACTGGGACATTAGACTCCCTTCTATATATCCAAAACCCAGTTTTACAAACTACAGAAACTTTTATTATTTGAAATTACTCCAGCCAAGAGCTACATTATTGATGACATAACTTCAACACAGACAGTGGCTTGAACATTCCCAGCTGGAACTCCTACTCCCAGCAGTCAGACGTGAGGCTTATGTAAAGATGATAATCACCTCCTGACTGCCTACTTTCCCTGCCCACTTAGTAAAGTATGTCCCTGCAGGGTCTGAGCTAAAAGCCATGTGAAGTTTATGGGACACTAAATGCACCAATGACTGTGAATGTTGCATCACTTCAGATCTTTTTTTTTTTTTTTTTTTTTAATGCCAGGCAATCTTAAAGCACCTTTTATAACTAATCATCAAGAGCTTTTACTTACAGCTACAGTTGGGATGAGAGAAGAAGCCAAATAACCACAATTACATACTTTGTACCACTGACTACGAGTACTGCTTTGGCCATAGGTCATGACTCATTTGAGTCATGTGAAACCTGCCACAGTGTGTAAAGCTTACCACAAGTGAGAGTACCTCAGGTTTTTAACTTATTGGCTAACAGGCTGTGGCCGCTCCCACAGTGAGATCCACGGTGTCCAGTGGAACCTTGGAAATCTCAGCGTCCAAGTCAGCTCTTCCAGGAATCAAACGAATTGTTCCAGAGAGTCTAAGTATTTGACCATGAAACCAGTCCCACTCTTCACTTAACTGAGGCTAGACGTTCAGATTGTTTGTACCTTTTGACTATATTCCACATAATAGTCCATAATAAGCAGCCAGCTTACTGCTTTGAAAAATTTTCCTTCTGAAGTCTGACTGTGTTCTGAGATGCTCTTTATACAGTCCCTTTATGGCAAAGCAATAACACAGGAGAATACAACCCTGCAAAATATAAGTCAAATGAATTACATCCAGATTGCCTAATGCCTTTGAGAAGTCACTATAGAGGAAATAATGCGTTTATGGCTAGTGAAAGAGATCGTAAAGGAAAACACATTGCTCATGTTTTACATGCTGTCTATCATATTGCATGACAATCTTTAATTTAGGAACAAATATGAAAATTTTCCTTTAGTCACAGTAGCCTTCATTCATCCTGCCTAACTTCCAGCAGCCAGTTGAAGTACACAAGAAAGTGTCTTAATCATGGTACACTTGTTTATATAACACGGTATTAGGCCTGGTATGTATCATGGCATATCTGTTTTAGGGTGAAATTGTATATCAGTACTGGACAACTGCTCCATAAAAGGATGAATAGACAAACATCTCAAAAAGCACACCGCTTGACTGAAATGACCACATTGCTTTCATTTTGATTGCTGCATAGCACTACATACTGTATCCAGTACTCTTCCCCTTACCTTTTCATTCAGTGTTTTTGAGATGTGTTTTCTATTAGGTTTTGTTTGTATAACAGTGCTATAATGCCAATTCTAAGACTGAGAAATTCTTTCACAGTCATTTTAGTGTAAGACAAGATTTTGAACCAGCAATCCTCGGGTTCATCTGGAATTGTGGGACCAAAGTTCTTGTCCTCAGTAGAACATCTGCAGTCACAGGCCAGCTCTGAACATTTTAATCATACTAGATGGATTCATCTCACCTGTGCGAGGGCCATGCTGAAATTATAAGTACATCATCTAAGCTAGTTATATAAGCTACATCTATTCCAGTAAATTAAATGAGATATGGTCCATTCTTTTGTCATTGTTGGGAAGAGTCCCTGGCCAGTGCTAGCTCCTGAAATATGTCCAGACTGTTTTGGAGAGTGCTAGTTGACCAAGGCCAAAACTACACCAGGGAGCATGCTAACAATTAAATGGTACAGACAATTGCATACCAGAGGCTGAATGTGTATATGCTTTAATTACTTCATTAACTGAAACATAGCCATAGCCTTTGGAGAGAGTTAACTTCCAGAATTTAATGCACTGCACCCACTGATAACCATGTACAACAGATGTGATGAGTCTCTTATTGGAGGTACCTGCCTTGACTGTGGTGAGACCCTATGGATACATTGAAGGAGCTTAAATTTCAGGTTTAACATAAAAACCTAGATCTTTGTCTGTTGTTTCCCATGCACAGATGGAGCATTTAATGCTGTTTGAGATGTGCCCAAGACATCTGCTCAAGTTAGACAAATATGGAACTTGATCAGCAGAGCTCCACACCGTTCTGCAACAGCATCTGCCAGCCAAGCAACAGATCTCCAATGGCTCTAGATGCCTATTTTGGACAAGGGACTAATGCTTCTCATATAAACAGCAGTTACTTCATGAGATGAGAACTGCACTTGGTAGCAGCCCTACAATAAACATATGTGCAACACACAGGTTGATGAAGAGCAGGAAAGGAACTGCTATAAAGAAAACAAGAAGCATTAGTTAGATTTAGGCTTCCAATCTGATATCATAATATGCTAACAGAAAAATTGCAGAATTGATCTAAAATGATGGAGACTGGGATAGCATGACTGCATAGAATGTGTGCAAAAAATTTACTTTCTTAGTGTAAATGTGCTTTATTTCACTTTTGGTGAATTGCATGTGGATATCTGCATTGTATAATTTACTCATGTGTTTTGCATTCCTCAATGATATCAAGTAAATTCTTTGGTCAACTCCTATAAACAGTGCTTAAATCATAAATGAATCAGACATCTCAGATGGCCATTAAGCCTGTGCCTGTGGAAATATGAACGTTTTATATTTGCTGGCATGTGGAAAAGGTCATTATTTATTCTTCCTAGCCAGCTAGATGTATGAAATTTTACTTGCTGGAATGATTCCTTGGCATTTCCTAACATCATGGAACATGCTAAGTATTATTTTTTTTAACAGAAGACAAAAAGGGAATATGAATGTGTTGCAAATGTTAGTTGGAAACAATTTGAAATAGAGAACTAAATGTCCATGTTTATCCAGGAAAGGTAGATGGAAACTTGGAACCACAAAGGTATTTTCAACTCAGGAGGTCTGCATGAACCATTAAGTACTACTGCATTATTCTCTCAAAAGTCTGGGGCCTCATCTTCTTCCTCTGGAAGTTAGTGGCAAAACTCCTACTAACTTCAGTGGGAATAGAATCACGCTGTATGTCCAAAACTCTTATCCTTCTCAGGTATCTAAGAAGATCTAAATGACCAAAGATCTGTTTCTAATCCTTCCAAAACTAATTTTAATGTAAGTAGGAGGTTAGAGAGCGGTTTTCCATGAGGTTGACTTCAGTGGGCAGATCTGTTGATATACTTTTAAAAACTGAGATGCATTTTTTTCGTGGCTTTCCAGGGAATCAAGGATTCCTTGGGAGTCATATTTTAAAGGAAATATTTTGGAATTTGGTGCTTTCTGCTTGTGAGTGGGTGAATATAATGATAAACAGCCTGAACAACACTGGAAGCCTCGAGAGCCACAACATCCGTTACTGAATCTTTCACTAGATATTGTTAGGGATAGTCTTGTTGAAGCACAAGACTTATTTTTGCAGAAAAAGGGGCTCTGTGGTAATAGATTTTAATGTAGTTGCAGGGTATTGGGAATTGATTTGGATTTTAGCTGGGTTTAGCTCTGTAAAAGCTTTTTATTTCCCATTGAGGAGGCAAGGATCCTGGAAAGATGATGAGTCTTAATTTAGGTGCTTGTTAAGAGTTCAAACTTTGGTGGAATAAACGACTGTATTGATGTCATCTGATAAATTAAAAAACAAAAAAGTGATGCATTGTAATTTATTGGATTAATTATAACATGATTTCGTCATCCATTTTATGCATTGATCTTCAGACCCTTCTGTTTCCCAGCCTCTTGCTGGTTATTTCTGCGTGCTTGAGGCTCTGGTAGAGTGGAGCAATCCAGGTATGAACATGACAGCCTGCTTGCTAGGATATAAGATATCACAGGCCAAGTGCATGCCCAGTACGGGAAAGATAGCTGTGCTGTACTGTGGCTGAGGTGCATACCAGCAGTTCTAGCTCCTTTCAAGGTGGAGTCTTATATATTTATTCCACTGACCAGCAGTGCCTGGTGAATTAGGTAGGCTATTTGGGCAGGAAGAAGGCCACAGCATTACACCACAGTCTAGCAGGACATAATTTATAAGTGGCTTAGCTTAAAAAAATATATATAAAAGAAATCTATATTTTTTTCTTGTAATCATGGAGGATGTCAGGCTGGGATTTATAAAGTTTAAGGGTAGAAAGAATTACTAGGAACTTGTCTCTTGGCTTCCCTAATAATGCAGCTTGGAGGACCACACAGCAATTTCTTCATCCGTCTCATACTTTTAAGAAGGTATATCTAATCTTAATTAAATGCAGCAACTGTGGATCATTTTGATAGGGCAATTCTATTCACTGAGTAATGTGTCTTAAGAGGTAAAAACAAAGGCACAGAAATGTGATTTGTGATCTTGTTTTTGAATTGGCATAACTTTTTCCCTTGTACTTATAAATCTGACTGTGAACTTAGATATTTCTAAGACAAAATCTTGGTGTTAGTTGTAACACTGCTATAGCCACGCTGTACAACAGCTCAGGTAAACTGATGTTCAAATAATGAGGAGAGTAAAATTAATTAGCCTGTTCATAAACTCAATTTAAACTTGCAAAGATTTGAGAGTATTATTGAAGTACTTATGAGGATGCTATTTTAAAAGTTAAATAGTGGAAAAATATGCATTTCATTTTGAAATAGTGAGAGAATTAATCACATGCAAAAATACATTGCTCTTTGTGTGTGTTTAGTCAAAGGATAACCACAAGTACTCCTCTGAGACTTTTTTGTTATGTTCCTGTGTCTGATTTACCTATTATTTTTCAACATCTGATATGAACATTAAGTTATATAACTTTTACATGCTTTTACTGTATATAACCCAAGTTACATAAATTCCAGGCCTTCTGACTGTTTGCAATCTTTAAAATGTAATGAGCTGAAAGATTAGCTTTGAGCCCTGGGGCCGGATTGATGTTTTGCTTAACCATTCAGCTGAGAACAGCTTTTAGAGGGATAACTTGTGCTGCATCACATCAATAATAAAACTAAAGACCTAGATCCAAGCAGCTATGAATGGGAATTTAGTCTCTCAGAATGTTATAAACTTAAATGAAACAAGTCTTAAACAGAAGGCAGCTGCAGGCACTGGGTCTAAACTGCATTAAGATGACATAATATTCTTTTGGAAACAATAAGGCTTCCATTGACGTGTTCTATAAGACAATCCCTCAATGGAAATGAATAACTAAATTAACATACTGTGATGAAATATGACTCATACTGAAATACAAGTCTCAGTGGGGTTTCAGCATCTGAGAAACAGATTCGTAAGTAAGACTGTCAAACTGAATGCTCAGTTTCAGGGATATTCTCTGATTAGCTACCATTCAGAGAAATACAGAGGAAAGAGTAAGATTTTCCACTGGTGGTGGTAGAAGTAGGACAAGGAGAACAGGAGAAGGCTAATAATGCTAATATTGAAAATGGTTCTCTTGTATTCAGGTTCGCATGTCCAGAACTGATAATACTGGTCTTCTGTTCTACCAGGACAAACTCTTACAACTCTGGTAAGGCTCTTGGTGTGATAATTCCTTCCAGCACTGCAGCATGAGATGTCATTAACATGTGTCAACTGCCATTCCTGCTGCCTTGGTTTTACCCTGAACATGCATTACTCCGTGTCAGTGTTGCGATATTTTTTTTTTTTTTATGTTGAAGGAGCAGCTGTTTTGAGCAAGAAAAACCTTGAAGGCAGAGATCTGTTTGTGTGGGACCAGCTTTGTCTGGATGCATTTACAGCATGCCTATGAAATATTTAAAGATGATAGGAGATTGTTTTGTTTCTAGAATCCATTTTGGGCCTGAGAGCACATGACAATAGAGGCATCATGATGCGGAGATGTGCCAAAACAAAGATATTTCCTGGCCTGTGCTGAAGAGGAGTGCTATGTGTCTGGGTAACCTCTGTGTTAAAAGATAAGGTGAATAGGACTGACACCTTCCCAGCTGGGCAACAACAGAGAAAACCTTTGTTTTTTTTTTTTTTTAAAGGAAATCTGAAAGAAGAGAGCACAAAATACTTCATTCTTCATCATGTCTAGTACAGAGTGTTTACAACTATTGCATTTAGAAAGGCTATAAATTCCAAGTATGCCAGGGTCCTGGTGACCACAGGGAATGGTATATGGATGAAGCAGCAGGGTTCAAAAGTCGAATAGGTGGAACTCTTGTTGTCCAGAATGAACCATCTATTATTATGACCACTGTCATCTACTACTACTGTTACCAGTGGGTTGGTATTCTTTTTCCTCAGGGCAAAAACCTTGCTGTGGTAAGGGTGCCTCTCTGCATTGTGAACTCCTGATTTCTGTCCTTTTTTCCCTGAATCATGCAGCCTAACTTCAGTGCCCTGGCTACAGCAACTTCATTTAGTTGCTTAATTTTTGCAGGAAGAACATAAATGTGTCTTCAGTTGTTTCACTATGACACAGCATGCACTCATGGACAGGATCAAGGTCAGTTCACCCAAGGTGGTCACATTGTTGAATAGTTTTGAATCCTCTACAGCTTGTGCAAGGACTTGGCAAACATTTTCTACCACACAGTGAGCTGGACAGCTGAGTCCTAACAGGGCATATTGGTGCAGCCGGCTCTACTGTAAGCAGTAGGTCTCATTCCCAGGATGAGCAATCAGTGCAAGGAGACACCAAGGCTTAGAGATGATTGAGGATATATGAACTGGGAGGACCATCCCTGTTGCTTTTGATGTGTTCAGGGCTCATTGTCCACCCTTCATACAGGAGTGCCCATTCTGGTGCATATTCATAACATGACTAGAGGGATGGAAGGTGGATAGACCACACAGCATTTATTTCTCACAGGTAAAGAAGAACTGACCGGGGACATGAAGGTCAAGGGTGTCCTTGGCTGTGGCAACTGTGAAAGTGGGAGGTTTAAAATCAATGTTGATGTGCAGAAAGACAAGCAGGTGTGGCAGAAGACCAGTGCAGATGAACAAGGAATACCTAACTGAGCCATAAAGGAAAAAAAGAGTGCAGTGAAGACTGAAGCAAGGAGGAGCCACGTGGAAGGAATGTACAGACACAGTCTGAGTGCACAGAGATGGAGTTATGAAAGCAACTCCTAGGTGGAAGTGCAAATGGCAAAGGATATGAAAGGCAAGATGAATGGTTTCTGTAAATACATTGGCATCAAAAAAAAGGAAGCCTAAGGAAAATGTGGGTACATTGCCATAACGGAGGGTTGAATAAGAAGCACAGAAACAAATTGGGCATACACGAGTCCAGAGAGCAAGAGTGATGGGGAAGCTGGCTTGACATCATTGTAAGGCTGTTCTGTGTCATTCTGAGAAGACTGTGATGATTGGAAGAGGCTGATGATGACTGGAAAAAGCCACCAGTTGACTGAAACGACAAATTTTACCCTAGGTTCCTGTGGAAAATATGTTTCCAATTATTATCTCTGCATTACATTCAGGGTGTGAAAGAAGGTATTTCTGCATTCCTATCACCAGTGTACTAGGGAAATTAGCCAACACCCTTGGATAAGGATTACTCTCTGTGGTCTGGTTTGCAAAAGAAATTGGAGTTATTAACGCTAAAATGTGAAGAGAGACAGTAACAAGAGTTTCATTTTATATTCACAGAATACACTGCTGCATAGGACTTAAACTTTTTTTTTCTGTTCTTTTTTTTTTTTTTTTTAAATTCTTACTGGACGTAGTGTGAAAACTGCAGCTGGCACAAAAAGTCTCCTGAACAAACACCATGAGAATATTTTCAGTAGGAGAACAATGATGTGTCAAGTACAGCTGTGCTTTATATTCAGGTCTGCATAAAACTGAACCAAATTTACTTTCTTTCAATATCCTTGTAAGTGAATATAAGGGAAAATTCAGATGCTATCCTGAATACAAATCAGATTTGAATGCATGCTACATATGAAAGGCAGAGACGTAGTTCTCTCTTTGCAGATCTGTGGCCTTTTGATCTGGAGAATATCATTGCTGTGAGGCCCAGCAAGTCTCCTTTTAAACTATGGGAAATACTATAAGGATTTCCTAAGACGTTTATTACTGCAATCACATCAACTTCCACTTCAATTTACAATGGGTGCCGTATAGAAAGCCACCATTAACAACAGTTTTGATCATTTGGTTAATAGCTTTTGCTGTCATTTATCAAATATTTCAGTCTGTGAAACAATCAGCCAACAACAACAAAAAAATAATAAAAAAAACTCCTGATTTGGGAATACTTCAAAACACACAAAGCAGACTTGATTGTACTAAGAATGCTTCAACTGCAACATTTCTTGTAATTCTTTCATAGATTTTTCTTCCGTCTCTGGATTTTAACATCAACAAACTTTGTGAAGACAAAATGTAGCATTTTGTATGATGACAAAACTCTGCAGCTGTTGAAAAAAAAGACAAAATCACTGTTGATCTTTGCATGCAAATGTCTGCATTCCCAGTTCACCATAACTGTTTGGATGGTTAGTGTTTCATAAGTAGCGAACTGTCAAAGATTTTACTTTGACTGGAATTAAAGGTGGAACAGATAATTGTTTATTATAAAACTGAAGTATGCTAAGTTGCATCTTTCAACTGTATTTTGGCATATGACAGTTAGCTGTATGGTAGAAAGCAATTTAAGCTGTCATTACTCTTCAGCTCTAGGTCACTGGCTCAAATATGACCTAATCAGTAAAGACTGCGAGTCATTTCCATCTGATGAATGTTTACTGGCTTTTTATAAAATGCACTGGTAGACATAGTGAAGTTTATTGGGTAAAGGTGCCCACATCAAAAAATCCAATAGCACAAGTCAGCAGGTCTGCTTCTACTCTCAGAAGGAAGAATGGAATTGGGCCAGAGGCAATTGTGTATTTATCAGATAGAAAACTTACCAAATTAACATGATGTAAGATGGAAGCACATTTCTTCTTGAGACGGAGGGACTGTTAGGGACTTAGGATGTGCAAATCTGATTAGTTTCCAACATGGACCTACTGCATGATGGAGAAGCAGTCATTTCTATGATGCTTTCCATCTAACCTTAAATATACAACTGATCTACAAACAAGATCTTCAAGACAGACAATTTGATTTGTATATGTTCTTATGATCAGATACAGTATAATATTTAAAACATGAGAACATGAACTATGAGAACACGAATTATTGAAGATAATCTAATATTCATATTTTATGTGGCAAGAAAAATAACTATATACTTTAATTCCTTGCTCTGAATCTTGTAATTTCCATGCCTCCCTTACTGATAGGATTTTCTTATAAATAAACAAATATTAGATTTTCTAGCAGCATATACCATTAAAATCTTGGCATTTATCACCTTCTGCAGTTGAATTTGCAATGGTACTTTCATGATTTTGAATATACTCTAATACCTGGAGGTATGATGAAGACTATTTTAGCTATAGTGGGGAGATATTCAGCCATTAGGTTTGCTTTCTTTAAATTCCTTGATTGAGAAATTGCCTTCTCCTGTGTTTTACATGAATGTTCTATTTTTTCAAGATGTGTCTTTGTCAGCACCGAATACCTTGGCTCTGCACAGATTCCAAACTGAGTAATATTGTGGTCAGATCATTGCTCCCAAAGCAATCACACTGAAGTATGATCTTCATCTCTTCCTCTGCACAAAAGCATCGAAATGAGAACAGTTTTCAATTTCTTCTCAAATATATTAATTTAAAAGCACTTTCTCAATAAGAAAGGCTTGAATCACCAAATACCTTGGTACCACATGGGAGAAATAGTAATTGAACATTATATTGAACCAATCTTAGGCTTCTTCAGAGCATAGACAAAATTGAATTTTGTCTTCTTGATGGATAATGCTTCTGTAGTGGGTTGGCCTTAGCTTGTAGCCAAGCACCCACACAGCCACTCACACACTCTCTGCACCCAGAGGGACAGGCTGGATAATACAGGAAAGAAGAGAGAGAAGAGTTGTGGACTGAAGTAAAAACTAGGACGTCACTGTCACAAACAGAATCAACTTTGCAGAATTTAACTTAATTTATTGCCAATCAATATACATATTTGAGTGCTGATTGGGAAAGAAAGAGTATTGGGAAAGAAAGACAAAAAGAAACAAACTTTTATACACTTAAGGATTCTCTCTTTTGTCTACATTCCACTGCAGTATGGGACCAGAGCTCCTCCGTTTCTCTTCCAAATCTTGCAGGTTGGTTGGTTTAGAGGCAAACAGAGTGGAGACAGGAGAAGGTGCTCTGGCCATTTCAATTCATTGACTTTCAAATGAAGTAACTAAATTTGTCAAAGCCCAGAGACACCCCACTATCATATCTTTCACTTTGAGCCATTTTAGAAGTTAGCTTATGACATTTTATGACAGTCAAATCATTCACTGATATTAAGTTAAACAGAAACCTATTTGTGTTACATTGCTTATCTGTTCCCTCTCCATATATATTTTAGAAAGTAATCAGTATAAGGCACAGCACTAAGCACCCTTGCTCTGGGCAAAAGATAAAGATTTCAGAAATAAATTGCTATTTATCCACCAGTGTTGTCTTGTTAAAGACTTATAAACCACTGGACTCCACCTGACAATTATGTTCCATCATCCATCCCTTTATAAGAAGTCTGTCCAAGCAGACGGAGTAGATTCATTTTTTAATCTTGATGGGACTTTTCCTCCACCTGTTTTATTCCTTTTTTCTTCCTGTTTAATTCCAGACATTCTAACACTCTTGACCATTCAGCTTTTGGTTTTCTGCTGCACTTATCAGGACTTTCACTCTAGACCCATTGAAATCAGTACTAAAGTTCTTCCAGGCCTCAGTAGGACAGAGGGCATACTTCTGTTTCTCTTTTTTGTTAGTTTCATTCAATTTGCTTAAAGAAAAGAGAGCTATTGCTCCTGTTCATAGATCCATGGATTCATTGTAAGTTGACTGGGACATTTCATTGGGAATGGGAATGACCGAGCAGTACACAAGAGCTCATGCTGAACTCACATTGTTCTATTACCATTTAAAAATAATGTTATTAAAAAGAGCTTATTCTGTGACTCACTAACCACTGTCCTTTTGGTGTTAATGGAGCTCACCTCTATTCAGCAAAACTCCTAGGCTTGGTTACATTCTAAGCAAGTGTTTAAGTTTTGCTGGAGATATGAGGCTACCTGCTTTATTGAATGAGAACAATGTAGAGCTTGTGTGTATTTTATGAGAGAAGAAGAGTATTTTGTCAGGTACTTCATCTGAAACTAACCCAATGTATGCCATATATAATTGTTCTTCTTTCTACTAGGAAAACTAACAAAATTTCTTGCACAGCGGCAGATGAAGATTAAAATATAACCAATTAGAGCCATCAGGAAAATAAAGATTTGACGGAAAAGTGGCAGCTGATTTGAGAAAATGAAAAAAAAAGTTCATCCACTTTGCAAGAAGAACGGATGCCACAGGAAGAATGTCTTTAGGCAATTTTACTCTGTCCTGCAGCAGTCAGTTACTATGACACTTTAAAACACACAAAAAATCTTATGTCAAAATATTTTTAAAGACAAATTTTTTTGAAGACAATGTCTCAACAAAATATTAATCTTTTTGTTGATTAAAGTGATGTATAGTGGTAATTATTGAGCTTCCATTTATCTGTGTGGTTTATTTTGGGTACCACATGTGCCTATATGCCTTAAGGCTTTGTGCTTGCCATGCTAGATGGCACTTCCCATGGGGCATCACAGCTTCCCTTCTCACTGCTTTGCTTCAGGACACTATGGGAAGTGAAGTCCAGCTGGGTAGTCTGATTTAGAGGGAAGAATGATGTAGATGCCTGTATGGCATCTGTGATCAGCCTCATTGTGATTTCTGCCCCAGACTTGTTTGAATTATCTCTGTAATGGCCTCTCAGGTTGTAACTATTTTAGTATATTAAACAGTGCCACTATCCAACTGCAAGCACTGAAATTTGATAACATCTTAACTTGTTTACAGAGTATTCGATTTGCTTTCTGCAGGGGCCATGTGAGAGTCTCCCAAACAGTTCTCAGTTGTGGTCTGGGAGTTAGCATGGTCAAAACCCAATTCTGGAATGAGAGATTGGATATGACAACTTATTTTGGATTTTGAATATACAGACAAGGCGAAACTGTACTGGAAGTTCTCCAACTGGCCAGAGTATTCATGGTAATACCATTTAATTTTGTTCATGTATATGTAGCCTTACCCTGCTATGCCTCAGCCATGAAAATCCTACAGTATGCATTTTTGCAATGATTTTTCTTGAATTCACATCCTTATGTAAAGGAGAAAGGAAGGAATGGCTGAGGGAGATTGAGGGGGATTTACTTCTTTTAATAACAGCTCTGGGCCCTTGCATGTCAGCAGCACGTGCTTTATTTCTTGCTATCTACTTCATAACAGGATGCCTTTCAGGGATGGTACAGAAGCTCAGACAAGCTCAAAATATGCTCCTTAAGGGTTTTTGGGACATAAAACTGACGACGTCTGTACTCTAGGGGCCAGAAAATTCTTCTCTTCCTAGAATTTGGTCTGTAACTAAATTCTGAACAAAAGAGCCCTTGAATTATATTAGATATTTTGACATTGCTGCACACTGAATCCCTGAAAATTTGGGGTTGAAGAGACAAAGCTTTAAGCTAAACTAGCTCCCATAAAACACAGAACTCGAAGTGCCATCCTCAGCTGAGAGGCATTGCTGCTGACCTCATTTAAATTCCCAACAGATCTTGTTGAACCTTACAGCAGGATGAGGGTGGGGAAAATAATGGCAGTAGAGAGGAAGCCAGGAAAGGAAGCTGTTTCCTGACTCTTTGTAGTTCCCTCCAAACCTACATACTACTACATTTAAGTAGATTCACTCAAAATACATGGATGTCTCCTACAGGAAGAGTTCATCTGTAAAATGGATTCACTTGAGATCCGAAGAGGTGGTCAGGTGTCTGCATATGGGCAGGGTAGGAAGTTGCCTAGAAGGCTGTGAAAAGCAACAAAAAACTCTGTCTTTGCTTCCTACTTTGTGGGTACCCAAACCCTGAGAAGCCAGGTTTGATGTTGCTTCTGTTGCTAATGACATATGACGGTGTGGCTCAAGGCCAGGCTCTACCAGAAGAAGCAGTCCCTATGTTCCCCTTTCTTTTCCAAACCCAGATTTTTCACAGCAGCAGGGAGCAGAGTACCTTACTCTCAAGTCATTTTGTTTGATCTTTGCACCACTCTTGCCCCTTTCTACTCCTTTACTCCATCTCAAGGTAGGATAAGTGCTGTTCCAGAAGTTTTTTTCCATCTTCCTTAGGTTGACATAACTCTTTTTTTTTTTTTTTTAATGAATTAATTTATTTTTAAGTCCTGAAAGTCCTTAATATGGGGCTGCTGAAACATTTCTTTTCTCTGAGCCTTGACAATACTTCCCTGACAATGGACAGAGCTAGTGGTTTTCCTAGCTTTATGTTGCAGTGGTGTTCCTAGGTTAATGTTGTAGACTGAGCAAGGGGTCCATTCAGTGTACTTTTTCAGTCACACTATTTTCCCCTATCCTTACCTCATGACATTTGTGATCTTAAAAGAATAAACAATTGCTATCCTGATACAGATGTGGTTTAATCTGTTCAGCTATTCAGGGGCCATCTCAGTCAAACAATGGAAGCATAATTCAAAGGCATAATTAATTCCTCTTCTGTACAAGAGTAAGAGTGTAGTGGCACAGCTGGCCTGAGCATTCAGGAAATCCACACATTTGGGAAAGGAGATGAGGTGTTTTACCTATAACATTGTAATTAAGAGGGCATACCTCCTCTGAGTAAACCGATCCTTAGACTGTGCTGTGTTTAATCTCTAATTTTCAGTCTGATTTTCCTGTCTGAGGCTCTTTTAAATTGGTCATACAATTTTTGTTCCCACAAAAAGAGTATACAAGTTCTATGACTAAAAATTAGAACCTTTGATTCCGTTGTGTTATATAGAAAAACATACAAAGAAGAACCCCAAAAGATCCTGGCTAAGTGTGGAGCATGATGCTGAGGAAGAAAGAATGATATAAGACATATAGTATTTTCTGGAAGAGAAAAAGCAAGAAGGCAACCTTATCAATCCATATGTGACTGAAAACAGACTTCCAAATCATGTGAATTTGGGGAGCCATTAGATGGTTAAAAGACAGGGTAGCACTTGGAATTATATCAAATCCATTTGTGCCAAGGATTTAAAACTAGATTGTGCAAGAGACAGTTGTAAAAATAGTGATCAGGAATGAAGGACTGAGGAAATGGAGAATAATATCTGTTTATAGTCAGTATAACAAACGAGTTCCAAACATGGCAGGGATTCTTAAATATTCCTACCCAGTAAAATCCACCAGCATGATCACGGCTTTAAAAACAACGTGGTATATCAACATTGCCTATCAGGAATACTTCCCTGAGACAATTTATACTCTGTTCAACCTCATTTCTGTCCCCTTGAATATAATATGTTTGTATTAGGAAGAGAGCCCACTGTCTGGTGAATGTTTTTTAAGCTGCAAACAAGTGCTTTGTTCCATATCCCTCCATGCAAGCAGACGTAGCTTGTGGGTCTTTGGTCTTGACTTTCTTTAAGTACTCCTTTTGCTACCCTCAAAGAAACTTGTCCCATGCAAGTTCCTTAATCTGTCTCAGTCAAAATGAGGTTAGCCTGACTAGGCTTTTGATAAGTTGTTTTATCTTGACTGCAGCAGGTACAGTAGTTTCCCCTTCAGCAGCTCTGCTGTAGGATTGGATAACCTTTGTAATGAGGGCATGATAAGCAGTTGGTGGCAGGCTGAGGATGGTAACTTATTCCACCAACACAGGGCTTTTTCTGCATAATCCCCATCTGCTTATATCTCTATTTGTTTCCTACGGTTACCATTTACAGTCGGCACTTATGGTATGAGTTCTGTTCAGTATTCTGGGAACAAATATAAAAGCATGTGGCAAATACAAGCCATGGCAATGAATGATTTCATGAAACAGGCAGGGATTCATTGCAATAATTTAGTTTACACTTTTGTTTTGTGGCAATGGGAGGTTTCATTTTTCCATTATTACCTTTATCATTTCTTTAATAATTTAAGTGAGACACTTAGCTGTTGATGTAGACCCAGGAGATGTGTTCTTATTCACAGGAGGAGATTTTCAGTGTTTTTAGGAAGCTCAGCTGCAGGTTTCTAGACTATTTTTTTTCCTTTTTGTGGTAAGGGAGATATGTATAAAATCTTTAGGTGATGTTGAAAATCTCGTTGGCTGAAATCTTTTTAATTTGGTTCATCTACATAAACAGACCTTGTAAGCAAGGTTGCTCGGAAATTATTTCCATTGAATAAGACTCACATTCTTCTGCTTAAAAGCTCAAAAGAAAATATTTCTATTGCATTCAGAATGAGTCTTCTCAGAAAACCTCCTAGAGATAACAAAAGAAAAAACAGAAATCTGAAACATTTGGAAATACAATTATATAAAACTTCATGAGAGTACTCAAAGCATTTCACTACCATTTCAGTATCCAATATGCCATTTCCTTACCCTGTTCTTAATGGCGCCAGCAAAATTTTACAGTGATGTATCTCTGTATTGTAAATTTGCTTTGTTTCTGTACACTTTCATCTGCCTTTTGGATTTCCATGCTTACGGTCTGTTTATTTATGGAAACACAGGGTTGGGTGAACCACAGAAGGTTTAGGTTTGGCTCTGAATTTAGGAATGATCCCATGTGTATTTATATCCCAAAGTTCAGTATTCAAGAGAAAAAAACCTATCATTCTTCTATCTCTTGAAAATCAGCTTTAGTTTGGTTTGGAGTGTTTGAATTGCCTGTGGGAAGAGCGTAGATTTTCCAGTATTATTCATCAAAATCTGTAAGTCTCCTCTGTTCAACACTATTTATTTAGCCTGAAATGTAGTCTTAGAACAATATACAGAGATAAAGAAAAACAAATGGAGTTGGTTTGACAGAAAAATATTCAGAAAATAGAATCAAATTGCAGTTAATTTGCATTTACAGCTTTAAAATAATCTGTAATTTAACTGCTCATTTACAGGGGCCTGAGTGGGTAGCACAGTGTTTCTAAGAAAAAGAAAGCATCTTTCTGGTCTGTGAGGCTGAGTAGTCAGAAAGAAAAATACAAGCAAAAAAATCAAGGGCACTGAAAGCAGCTTAGTGCTTGGAGGAGCTTGGCCTGACCTGTTTTTGCTAAGCACTGGTTAGAGTTTTTTCTAAAATCACAAACCAGTCCCGCTTTTTCCACAGTACTCTTAAAAAAATGGTTCCTTTCTAATAAAACAGACTTTTTCTAATAAAATACTTATCTTCTGATTTGTTTAAAAATTTATCTTAAGTCATGATTGAAAACCCCACACAGTTCCCTACATGACTGTATCCTTAGCAGTTAGAGTAATTCTCTGTTTTAATTGTGCTAGGGAGAGTGAAAATGCCTTGGTCTAGGGCTGTTTGTCACTAATCAGCTTCTAAGCTCCCAAAGGAAATGTATTTCATTGCATTCAAGATGCTGTGCTCCAGATGTGGACCTTTCAAATTCCTGCACTCTAAGCATGGGGTATTCATTCAAGTCTGGTGGGAGTCCACAATGCCTAATCTGCTGCTACATGGGATGCAGGTGGTGTGAAGGGGGGCAAGAATGACAGACTGGGCTCCACAGAGTCACTCCCCTGCTGGCAACCTAGTGGACTTGCTAGATGTCTAGCTGAACTACAGTTGGACACCTTAATTAGAACTGAATTTATTGTGACCCAAAGTGAAGTAAAGGAACAGGTTGTTCCAGAGGTAACAGATGACTGACATCTGTAAGTAGTTTAGTCCACTGGTTTCCAAAGTGAAAAAACGTAATGAAACAAAACTTAACAGTAATATATATATATATTTTCTTATGTAGATAGCAAAATTTGAGAAACCAAAGCTTGCTATTCCATAATTTATCCAGTCCTTATGCCTTACAGGCACTTTACACAGATGTTTATGGTTTGGGAGTAAGAGATTTTAGCAACCAAAAGATGTATCTCCAAAGGATGTCTGAACCAAACAGTTGCCAAAGTTCACATTTCAGCAGTACAGGAAAAATATGGGCAAGGATAAGCCGTTATCAAGGAGTGTGAATGGCACAGCTAATTTTACATTGCTTTTCATTTCCCTTTCTGCATAGAAAACAAATAAAGAGCAAGTTCCATAAAGTACTAGTCCTGTTTAACTGGCCAGGGCATGAAGAGAGTCTAAGGGTTTTCTTGTGTGTAGTGCTTTTGATGTTATTACTGGTTCTTGCCTTGTATTAGATATATCTGACCACAGATTAGTCAGGTAGCCACAGGTACCGCCTATTGGAAATGTGTCCCAACCCCAGTAAGAAACCCTTTCTAAGTTATGACGATAGTAGATAGGAAGTTCCTTCCACCACTCAAAGCATACAGTTTGAGACTTATGAGAGCCAGTCTTATCAAATGTTTTGTGTTGAGCAATTTTCTAACATAGGAATCATCAAAGAAGTTCTGGAAGGGAGAACGAGAAGTAAATAAATGCACAAATATGTAAGAGGTTCTTACAGATCTTATAAGGTTTCTTGCATAGCTTTAGGCTAAAATTCCTAACTTTGAGTGGCCAAAGACAATTGCCTTAAGTGAGATTCATATAAAAGTTTGCATAAGACTAAATACCAAAGCTGTTTACATAGAAAGAGAGCTGTTCTCAGAGAGCTGATGGAAAGCACATTCGCTCTCAGGTTTCCATTATCACCCACATTATCTGCAACCTTGGTGCAGACCTTATGTCTCTGACCTCTTTCTCAAATTTCACATTTCTGAGCTACCACCTAAAGAAAGAAATGCATTTACTCAGATGCTAAGCTGTCTGGAGTTCCGTGACTTAGAGAAGGAAGCCACTCATATATATTCTAAATTAATGAGACTTGTAGGAAGGTGAAAATAAAATGGGGAAATAGGAAGAAGGAACCAGAAATCTCTTTCCCCAGTTTTCTTCAACCCCTCTGTGAGCCAAGCAGGGACGTGCTTAGCAGAAACCAAGAACCCAAGCCCTTAAAATGGGTGGCCTTGCCTTGTTTTAAGCAGCAAAACTAAAAGACCAGCTTTTAAGCAGCTGGTAAGTTGTAACCCGCTCAACAGGGATGAGCACTGATCCTGTGCATCAGAGTGCCTTGGGAGGCTGTTGGCTGCCCCATTTTGGGTATCAAGGACAGGCATCATCCATTAAACACCACTGTGCCTACAAACAGGAAGGAGCCCTTTCAGAAGAATTGACCTGGAAGTTGTGAGGGAGAACTTGGTGTTACTTAAAGCATTTGAGAGCCCGAATTCTTTGGCAAAATAAGCAGCATATTAATGTATAATAGTCCCAGATTGTACAATCAGCTCCTTGGATTAACTAATGCAAGACAATTCACTTTGTGTATGTTTTTTCCCAGAGCTCCACTTCAGAAATGGTCTTCCTAAAATTTATTTAGGGCCAAATGGAGTATTCATTCATGTAACCAGATGCAAATGTAGGGTTCTTGAGCCTCACAAAAGTATCTGAAGGGCTAAAATTTCCCATCTCCACTCTCTCTGTGCAATAACTCACTCTTTGAGTAATTCCACTGAAACCAATGGAACAACTTTGAAATTAAGTGTGAGTGAAATTCTGACCCCAAATGACTTGCCAAGATCACATGGAGTCTGTGGCACCCAGCCCAGGTTTGTCAGAGGATAACAGGGTAAACTGGATGAGCAGTGAAGGGCTTGCAAGATGACAAAGAATCGAGAAAAACTACAAGGGGACTCATTGTTGCAACATATCAAGCTTGCAAGTCTGCAAACACACACCGTTTTTAGAAAAGCTGGTTGTGTCAATTAAACTAGCCCTTGGGCAGGTCTATGTTTCAAGGCCAGCACTTGTGTACTTGGTAACATGAGCTGACACTGACTTGGGTAGCACTGCAGGGATAACATTTGGGTAATAATGTATGATTCATGAACGGTTCCTTTAATCTAACATGCACATGCATGCTTCTTTCTAACAGCCAGAACTAGCTCCTCTCTCTTTGCTAAACAAACAACTTTATTATGATCATTGAAAGGAAATTTCCATTCCATTTCTGTTTCAAGAGCTCTTCCATGTCACTGAAAAGGCAAATGATAATTAGCAGAAGCAAGAGCTTTCCCAGCTCAGAACATTTTCAGGGGAGAGGAATGGATGGTGCTAATCTTCGGAGTTTATTTGTATCATGAATAGAATTAGAAGTTGAGCTAGCTCCTATATTTTCAAGGGGATGGCATTTGCAATCTGAAAATACCTTAAATTACTCTCTGTTATGATGCTGTATCCACTTCTAAGTATAAAACACAATCAAGTTGGAATGGGAAATTGCTTTCGAGGCACTCTGTGAGGTGACAAATAATGTTGAAAGGCTCAAGGCTCTGAAGAGCATATCCCATAGCCTGACTTTGAATTTTCCTTTGGATACATGGTGACCTGAACTGTATATTCACACAAAAAGTGAAAGACTTCTGAGCTGTCCAGACTGTGAATTGGGAAGTGTGAAAGTGACTGGGCACTGGGAAAAAACAAATGTTACAATTCGCTGCTCATAAAAGCCTGATGCACAGTAGCAGTTCCAATTAGTGATGTGAGAAAAACAACATCTCTGTTTTATGAAGGAATATGTGATAAGAATGATGATATTTCCAACTAAAGTGAGCATAGACTTTAGAAGGGTGATATCTTATGTGCTAACCCAGAGTGACCAGCCATGGGATAACTTCTTGCTACAATGAGCTGGATTTATAAATGATGGTGGCCTGGGAGTTCAGACTGATGAGAAGCAATGAGGGTGGAAGCCAGATGCTTGTCCTTTTGTTAATTAGGAACCTGGAAACTGCAGGAGCTCTACAGAGTAGCCCCAAATACAGGCTGTGGAGCACCTGAGAGCTGAGGAGTTGAAATACAGGATTCCCACTATCTCAATTTTCTACCAGTGCCTTGTGTGCATTGCTGAGAGAGTAGGTGAGCTGGCCAGAACCTCAGGTTGAAATCCTGCCTGGTAGGCTGGCTCCCAAGGGAACTGGGGTTTCATGATGTATTGAAAGGCCTCCAAATAACATTTTAAATTACTATGAAACAATATTTGCTGGCATAAACATATTTTGCTGGAAAATTCCTAACCAGCTCAGGTCACATTGTTTTATTTAAATGCTTTTGAACTGCTGTAATTTATATATCTCTTATTTTCCAAGGCTAGATCTAAAGTCACAATCTAATTATAACACTTTTGTAAATTAGGAGCGATTTCGATGTAGTCAATAGAATTGCATTAATGGGAACCTGTTATGGTAAGACTCAAACTCTGTGATTTCAAAACTTCTGCAAATTATGACCTCAGACTGAATTTCAGGGGGACTGCATACCATTATGTAGAAGACAAAGAGAACTATCAGAATCCCAGAGTGCCACTGAATAGTCTAATTCCTATTCAAAATTCCAGACAGCAATATCATTTCAAGTAATACATAGTGACATACTCATGTACTGATGAAAATCTATTGTTTAAATAAATGAAAATATATTCCTAAGAAACTTTGGAAAGCTTATTTCTAACACTTTTTCAAAACTAAATGGCATCAAGAATAAAAGACTTTAAGGATATGGTGATACTTAGAAATTAAAAAATGACTTATTAATACAAACTGAAAATGTGTTAACTACAGTTTGTAGTAATTAGCCAAATTGCTGAGCTCGATAGTAATGAATGCAAATAATTATAATTATTTATAGATGGACAGAAGTCTAATCATTAAACATGCCATGGATATTGGACACTGAAGAGTAATTTAACTGGATCCATCCTACTTTATACGTACTCTCCATTATATTTATTAGTCATTAGAACAGTGTTTAAAATTATTTATGAAAGCATTTTAGTCATATAATTAGGATTAATATAGAAAGTCACAATAACTGCTCAAGCAAAGTAAGAATAAGAGTGCTATGCTACTGTACTTGCAGAACTCAACTAAACAGCAACCTTAGCTGTTGCTCTGCCAATGTAAAACATCACAATTAGCACTTCAAGCATAATGATTTTTTTTTTTAATTTTTATTTTTCCTTTGGCTGCCAAAGTGGAGGTGAGGACAGGCAATTCTGGCTGCAGGATCCAAATGTAAATCTGTTTGGGATTCTCACCTAAGCCCCCTCAACATATTGCATTTGCTTTGCCACACAGTATGATATTCAAGTTGAAACTAAATGTTTCATTTACTTGCAAGAAATGCAGAGGAAATGAAGGATACACTTGCAAAGCTGCTAGAAACTGCTACTGCTTTTTATAGTTCCCTCCTATTTACTGCTTTGGCAGCTGGGATGAAGGAGATCCAGCAGCAGGGTTGTAGGTAACACCAGAGTGCAGGTATGGAGGGAAGGGCTGGGATTAATTTTGCTGATAACTGCTCCTCTGCTTGACAGCAATAAAGACCCACTCAAGCAGGATGGAAGAAGTTGTTCAAAGTACTGTCAGGCTGCTGAGTGTATAAATCATCCAAGAGGTACACTCACTAATAAATTTTCTGTCTGATTTTGGGAAGGGAACTGAATCCAAGTGACTGTTCTAATAACTAGGCAATAGCAACTTCTACTTCAAAGTGGCATACTCCAGCTCTGAGAAAGAGAAAAAAAATATCTCTACGTTAATAATGAGGCCACGTGTCAGGCAAGTGGATAATCTGGGAACCTGTTACAATGCTCATGAATGTTTAACAATTACTATGTAAAGCAACCTCAAACCAAGGTTTTGTGAGCATCTCTTGCTCACCCTCTGTAGTCAGGGATATGTAGGTGGTACGTGAATACAAAAGCAGGAAAATACACTCTCATAAACCTCCATTAGCCCTTTGCTATATGGTAGTGGGGACAATGACTTGACAGTTGTCAGTTAGGTGACTCTGGCCTTGTGAAAAAAATGTTTGTAGTTGCAATGGTTAATACTTACTGAACCCAAATCTAAACTAATTTTGAGATAACCTGAACTGTATTTATAGTGAAGGCAATATTTCTCAGAAATAAATACACTGTCCAGATGCAGCTGAAACATTTTAACATCTGTGGGCTTATATACATAACAATCATTAATCTAACATCACAAAATAAAATCATTTCCACAGACACAGAATAATGACAAAATGCTTTCCTGTTATTTTAAAGAACTCCTATCCTTCTTCCCTTTTGCCTTTTTCAAATTCATATTTTATTTATTATGTGAATTGCATATACTGATTACTTAGTGTCCACAGATTTTTTTTGCACCATTTACACTGATTAATTTTCTTAGGTGTTTGTAAAATCTTGCTGAAGTTAACAGGAGTTCACCTGCATGGTATTGTCTGCAAAATCAGCATCTTTAGTTCAGATTGCGTTTTGTCTGACTTGATCATAAACAGCTTTGTTTTTTTGGAAGAGGACAGGGTGGTATTTTATTTTTTATTTTTTATTTTAATAGTTTTTTTTAATGTGGTTGGGCTGTTCTCTATCTAGTTTCATTATTTTCTTCCCCAAGTGAAATGTATACATTTTTAAACTACAATTTTAACTACCACAGTGAATTTGAATTAGAACAAATAGATGAAGTGAGATGATAAAACATTATCCCAGGAGAAGTTGAACCACATTCTTTCACTTTAATGGTTAATTCCTCTTTTCATTGAGATCCTACATGTTTAAGTAGTAAGTAATTTAGGCAGTAAAGGCAGAGTGTTAGAGATGGCTGTGTCCTAAAAAAGAGAAATAGGCAAATTTATAAGCTGTGGTCCTTTGGCAAGTTGCTGCTTATGCTTCCTTTCCTTGCAGAGCTGCAGAGACCTTTCTGTGTGATTCACATTGAAAGTGATGAATGTTAGCCATGCTCTGATCTCCACAGCTTGTGCTTTATTTATTTATTTATTTATTTATTTATTTATTTATTTATTTATTTATTTTTGGTGTAGATGGCTATATCTCTCATTGTTCACTTTCTGACTTTTGCTTGTGTAGTATGGAGATGATTTACAATCTCATGGTGTTAGACACAATATTTCAGCTTCAGCTGAGGTGTGTCACCTACCAGTCACTTCAAATCTCCCCATCAGGAAGCCATCTAAGACAAGGCCTAGTGCCTTCTCTGTGAACTTATACTAGGTGGCAGCTGGTGGCCTGGACCTCAGCATCTGGATCTTGCCATGATGTAAGTAGTAAATATAACTGATAATGTCCAGCTTTGAAAGGCAGGTCATTGCAGCATAGCTTTGCTGGGCTAATCATTTGATTGCAAAGGGAAAGGGACAGTGACATGAGGTAAGTCATCATCCTCATCATCCCAAGCATGCTGTCCTTCTCCAGCATGTAGCTCCCCTGCTT
Source organism: Anser cygnoides (assembly GCF_040182565.1). Taxonomy (NCBI): domain Eukaryota; kingdom Metazoa; phylum Chordata; class Aves; order Anseriformes; family Anatidae; genus Anser; species Anser cygnoides. The sequence continues at coordinate 108,042,918 of NC_089875.1, forward strand.
TGCATGGTTGGCATGTTAAATAACCATATATTTTGCACAAATGCATTTAAGGCCTAACTTTGGACCACTCCCCTTTTCCCATGGAAAAGCTCTCCAGAAAGAGAGGCAAATACTGCTAATAACACTTTGCACTTCAGTTACTATTGAGTTGGCACAGGCATTTTTTCCCCTTTTCCTATTTAACTTGGGTATCACTCATGAATGTTTATGCTGCAACTCATGTTGGTGTGGTTTACATTCAGACATTAATACTTCAAAGAAACTTGAATCTATTTTCACTTCCCATTTACATCGTGGAAAGAGCAACGTACCCCACAGGGGATTTTCTGCTCCTCACCATGTGTACACTTTTTTTTTTTTCTTTTTCTTTTTGGAAAAACCACCACACAACAGAGGATGTGGAAATGGTTCTGTAAAAGGAAACCAACAAAATAAGCAGTTCCTTCTACTTCATTGCTGCAATTATAGACTGTGCATGTAGGCCTTCCTACATTTACAGAGTAAGTGAAAATAGAAGTTAGTATAAAATGTAAAGCTAGTTTTTTTATACAAGTTCACTGTTACTTTTCCATTAGCAGAAAAGCATCTGAAGAGGTTGATCTCAAACCCTGACTTAAAAAAAATTCCAAGTGAAATGCTTTGATTCAGAATCTTTTATGCATTCCACATGTTATGTTGGATATTAGTACTTAAAAATGTGCTGGACTGGAGTTTCTGAATATATCTGACATCCACAGATAGCATCAGATTCAGGGTGGTTATATCTGGCTTTTATTTGCAGGACACCTTTCCACCAAGACATGCTAACAACTGATATGAAATATATCTGAAATTCTAACAACACAAAGTCTAAAAACAGTCCAGTGCCAGATATTAAGTAAAGAGAGTATTTCTTCAAGGTTGGGCTTATGAGCAGGGAAGAAAAAGCAGAAAGTCTCAGATCAGAGGCCAGGGCATTCCAGAGAGCAGCAAAAATAAAGGCAACACCTGTTGTGCCTAAACACCTCCAGCATGGTCTCCTCCCTGGCTGTGGGGTTGGACTCCCGGAGAGATATGTGGGCCCTAATCCAGGAAGCCCAGAGATGTAGCACAAGGAGTTGGCAGTAAAATAGATGGTCAAACATTTGTGATTGCAATAACTTTCCTAAAGCTTTTCCTGGCTTCCTTAAACTTATTTTTATTTGCTAAGTAGATATATTGTACAGTGCTAACCCAAGTAAAGTAAATATTGATTCCAGTCACTGAAATATTCATCAGAACTTCCTATTGTGGACTGTTTCCTCCCCACATAATTCACTTTCTAATTAATTCCAACCTAATATTGACATTTCTTAGTTATACCTAAATTAACGCCTTTGAAAATTAACATTCCTTCTATGTCCATAAGGCACTAAGTTTTTTTTTTTGTTTGTTTGTTTTTGTTTTTTTTTTTCCTGGTACAAGAAGCTTGAAATGTATTCTTTTTGGCATAATATTGAAAAAAAAATCCAAACAGGATATCACATCTCATAAAGAAACTATGCATATTACACAAGGCTTCAAATGTAGAAACAGATACTTACAGAACTTGTGTCTCAAAATGTAACAGAAGCATTTCAAAACAGTAGCAGCTGCATGCACCCAATTTGTGTTTCCTCAACATCATCCAGAGGCAGATTTCTACAGAACTGGCTGTAATGTTTGCGAAAAAATGTGTGGGCATTGCGTGCCTATAACTTGCTCCTAGTTAGGGCACTTAGATACTGAAAAGCTATGTAATTGGTATTTAACTCAAAAGATGAGACCTTCACATAACCTTCAGGTGCTATAGTGATAATTTTTACATGCCCAGTTCATTCAAGCAAAATCTGCTACAGTGCTGGAAGTCACCAGATGGTGCTGTTAAAGATAGCCAGGCAAGTTCTGCTCTGAGGAACAAGTAGTCAGTCATGCCTTGGAAGAAATACTACATTAGGAACGGTGAGGGTTTTTAATCACTGTTGCCCAACAATTGACCTAACTCCCGATTTCTGTCTGGCTGTAGTCCACATCCCAGGTATACAACAGCAGTAGCAACATGCTATTGCTGTGCTATCAAAATGCATTGAAGAACGCATTTGCAGAAGTGTTTCGAGGGTAGGAATACTTGGTGGCCCATGTATTTGCCAGGGCATCCCAGAGAGGGCTCTGGTTATTTGGACCCAGTGCAGATGGACCACTTCAGGAAGGAAGCTGACTTAACACTCATTCCTTGATGTTCAATCTCACTGCTAGCACTGCAAACAAAGGGGTTAAGTTCCAGTAGCTCTGGCAATACTACCTTTTTTTTTTTTTTTTTTTTTTTTTTTGTGGTGCGAAACTAGCGAAGGCCACAAGACCATTTTATACAGACCACTGTACTGGCTCTGATAGCAAGGACTTTTAGACCGTATGACTGGCTCATATTTAAACTGTTGGCCTACAGTAGAAATACTTCACAGTTCACCACCAGTTCTTTGAGCTCTCCATTCCTTAAACCACTTAAAAAAAGTTATAAAAGGCAGTTCACAGTTTATTCCTGCTGGGGAACGCTTATATCAACCTCTGAACTTCCTTATTTCTGGACTGAGAAAAATGGGTGCACTGTTTCTTCTCATAAACAAGTTGTTCCCATGTTCTGTGGGAATGTTTATATCTAAGAACGCTCCATGTGCAGGTGGTGATCTGCAAGAGTAAAATACTTCCCACTGCACCAGAACTGACCTTTCACATGTTAGCTACACCCAGCTTCAAAGTGGGATTTGTGTTTTTTCTTTTCTTTTTTTTTTTTTTTTCTGGTTGAATGATATTTCTAGTAGTCCAGTAATTTCTGAGTGATTTCTGAGTGATACCCAGCATTTGAAACAAGGCTTTTGTCTGCTCCAACACTGGCAGAAGTGACATTTACAGACCTACTTTTGTTCTGAATTGGCTTGTTTATAGTAGATATGGCCTGAAGTCCTGGGGTCTTATGGCGGAAGTACTATGCAATTTCTGTGCTACTGTTATCTAATAAATTCAAATTTTTTAATAAAAATAATAGCAGAATTATCATATCTTATAAAATAAATTTTCACTTTAGTCTTCAATTTAGCAGTGTGTAAAGTGAGGACATGCCATGTTAAGAATTATGAAGAGAAATGAGAAATCCCAATAACCTGAAGAGTCTTGATTATCAAAACTTTTCTCTAACTAATATCTATTACTGGAATCAGCTTCCATATAGAATTCTGATTGCTGCAGGAAAGCAATTTATTTTTAGCAGAAAGCAAGCCATTAGATTTTTTCCTTATCCCATTTGCTGTAAGAAGTGGTAAATAGACTTTACATCTTTGTTAATGAATTTTACTAAGTGTTTTGCAAATGATTGGGCACAAAGGGGGATGTGGAACACACAGAACGAAGAACAACTCCCATATTCCCAGAAGTGAAAGTTTGAAAAGATTAAGCTTTTTACTCTGTGTATGTCAGAGAAAAATGAGTCAAATCCCATTTCAACATGATAAAGGATCTAGATGGGCTTTTAAGATCTGGTACCGTACCTGGAAAGAACAGTGTTATATCAATATAAAATTGAATTTAATAGTCTGTGTCAAAGGGAAGGAAATTGAGTTTCAGTTGTTGTTGGTAGGGTGGATAGCTGACTGAACATGATTACACCAGAATGCAAGTATTATGTATTAAATGGATCATAGTAGATTAAGTTCATTTGCAGAAAAGGTAGTATGTATCCTTGAAAGACAGCAGGCATTTAGGAAATTAACTATGACAGTTCAAGAGTTGTTCTGTACCAACTGATCCTGTATGTAACATCTAATAGTCAGATTTCTTTGGAAAACTGATAATTTTTATTTTATTTTTTTTCTGGATATTTTTTTTCCTCCAGTAAATAGATAGAGGTATGCAGAGTATCCATTTAAAAATACTTAATGCTATACTGATTCATGGCTCGATAAATGCTAATAGAAGCAATGATTCATCCATGGTTAATTTATGTTTTATTTATTTATTTATTTTCCTCCCGACATTTGTACAACTATAGTTTAAAATTGCTATTTATCTGAATTATGGTAACAGCTAAATATTACTCTGAGGATCTAAGTGCTGCTGTGGTATCCTCTGTGTCAGACATAGCTCTTTCAATCTACTGTAGTGCAAAAGGAAAAGACAGTTTGAATCATGCTGTGTCTATATAATAATGAATTAGGGATGGAACAAGTTGCCCAGAGAACTTATGTATGCTCCATTGCTGGAAGTGTTTAAGGCCAGGTTGGATGGGGTTTTGGTCTAGTGGGAGGTGTCCCTGCCCATGGCTGAGTATTGGAATTAGATAATCTTTAAGGTCTCTTCCAATCCAAACCATTCCTCAGTTCTATGACTTGCATCCACTTAAACCCTCTTTCCCACCAAAACCAGAATCATCCATACTGGGGATAGTCCCTGGCTCATGTCGAACCCTGACCTCAGTCTGGCTGTTGTGTGATAGAATTCTATTTGGCTTTAGGAGAAAACTACATATGGGAATGTGCCAGCCATGTAACAGCATCGATCAGGTGCCAGGGCTCAAACCTAGTCTGGACTAAGTTTAGTTTGTGAGTACAGCTACAGCCAAATAGGCCAGTTCTGTAATGATAGGCAGCTAAGTTATTGAGTGATGAAAAGTTATAAGCTCCTTCCCAGTTTGTCAGCTCAGGTGGAATAGCAAGGACATTAAGAACTTGCTGCATAGGAAGCTTGCATAAACTTGTTTCTTTCTTCATAAAATGAAAATATATTTCCCAAGGCTTGTTTTTGCACAGTGTGTTCCCTTTCTTCTCAGTCTGTGAGAAAATCTTTAGTCTTGGTCACCTAGAGGAGGTTGATTTGTTTGCAGGGTTGCCTGTGAACTTGGCTATGGTCCTGAGATTTCTGAAGACAGATCAGTTCACTTGAGTTTTGGTATTTCTGTGCCAGAAGTAGTATATGTAAAACAAATTGCATTCAGGATGTACCTTGAGTCTGTACTAAACATTTTTTCCCCACTGGAAATCAGAAGTGTAAGATCTTCCACATCAAGTATTCTCACTTGAGAAATGAGTAGTGCTGGTATCAGAAGTAACAGTAGTATCCGAAGGCAGGATAACAATTCATTGTCATAGTCTGCTTTAAATGTAGATATATAACTTTTTAACATTTGTGGGAACACTATATGCAGGATGCTGTGAGAATATAGTCTCTGGAGCTGTGCAGAGAGAAAGGAGAACATATATTTCCTTTTTGCTGACAGAGATACTTCATCTGGCTGCTTAACATTCAAAAACTAAAGAGGTTTTTCAGAGTCAAATCTTAAGACTAAAGATGTCCTGAAGCCAAAATAAGAATGAAGTCATGAATTAGCCACTACATTGACCATCACTAAAATCACTGTAAGACATTTAACAAACTGCAGAGCTAAGTCACTTTTACACCAAGAAACTTGGAACAGCTCTGACAACGTAGTGTCAAGCTCATTTTTCAGTGCCTGAAAAGGGATCACTGCAATCATTTCCAGGAACATGATTGTGGCTGTCAATACTCATCTTGCAAACTTATATAGAAATAACAATGTCAATGGCTGTTTCCATCAAGCCCAAAATTTAGGTTCCAGGTTATTAGCAGATATGCTATATCCTTTTCAAACTAAAGGTAAGATACATGACACAGAGAAACGCCATTCTGTTCTCCTGCTTCTTTGATGGCATGGTGAGGAAAGGTGACTGGTGCCTTTCACAGGGCTGTATGAACATGCAGTAAGCAATGTTCGATAGAAAGTATGAATTTATTCATGTGTAATAACAGAAGAAGGGTGGCCATGGCATTGTACAGGTGCCCTGCTGTGCCCAAGCTTTCTACAAATATAGTACTTACCTTTCAAAAATCACATCCACACAGCTGTGTGCTCTAGATCTGCATACAAAACGTCCATACTAGGATTTTTACTTTCAAAGATTTCTTCACAAGTGTAATTTCTGCATATATTTCTTCATTCATATATGCACAGTCAGACGTGCATGAAATATGACGTTTCTTGAAATTATTATTTATTTTTATTTATTTTTTATTTTTCTTTCTGTATCAAGCTGGCCATTTAGATTATTGATTCACAGGGACAGGGACTGTATATTACTACATGACTTTATAATACTAAGGAGAAAGAAGCTCAGTCTCAGTTAAGCTCTTTGGACAAGAATAGAATACATATTTAAACAACTAAGAAGCTATCCCAAGCTTACCACTTCAGAGAATGCTATATTGTAATGTGGCCAAAGGGCACAGCCATGGAGAAGGACCTGTAGAGATACTTTAAACTGTTGGTGCTGCCCCAAAAAGTTCAGAGATTATAAAGAGCAAAAATATCACTGGCAGGCTTTCCTTGTTTCCCTTATATAAGGAAACTGCATCTTTGGTGTAAGGGCTGATCACTGACTGATTCATGGTGGGGATAGAGAGTGCTAGTCTTGTGTGACAGTGAGAGTATCCGATGATTCAACTTTATTTTCTGCCTTGTGTAACAGAAAGCTCTGCCCTAACTAGGTCAAGCACAGTCAGCCCTGCATACTGGTTCACAATATTGGCTTAAAGGGACAACATCCTATGACATTCAGCAGTATTATTTGAAGGGTAAAATTTAAAGGTACATTAAATCAATAATAAATCACTGGAAGAGATTTGAAGTTCAGAGCCCTCAACAAAAAAAAAAAAAAAAAAAAGTTAAAAGTCCAGAAGATGAAAACAGGGCTAGCTAAATGGAGATAAGCTCACTTTCACATTTTTTTTCTACCTGTGAACTATGTTTGACCTGGAGGATTTGTGACATAAGACTAAAATCTCCTTTAGGCAACGATTTACACCTTGCATAGCAATAACTTGCTTACAGTTTATAGTGTTGACATGCAATATGTTCTGTCCTTATCCCTGGCATCCGATGATGTGCTGAAATGTGACATGCAGGTTCCAAAAGTTAGCTGGAAGCTATGATTCCCATCAAGCAGAGAGGTTAAAGGAGGAAACCAGATGGAAGTTCTTCAGGTTAACCATGGGCGTAAATGAACTAAGACCCTAAGCAGCAGTGATGGTCCATTTTGGTTCTGTGCTTTTTACAAAACAAGCACAAGAGTAAGTCTGCTGCTTGCACTCATGTAACTGCACTTTAATACCACTTCTGTTGGGATTTAAATGGCACTAGCAATGGGACAATCATTCTTTTCAACCATGTGACACAGATGTGAACTCTGCCTGAAGAAGCTCAATATCTGAGAACATGTTAATACAGTTTTTCCATGGAGGAGGGAGAGATAAGAGCCCTGTGTTGCCATTTTTTTAGAGGCCAGGGCAGTCTTACTTCCTCTTGCAGGGCAAACTTCTAGATCATCTCCCTGAGCACTCATGGTCAAATTTAATGGACATGGGCTATATTTGACTACCCTTGAATATTACTGGAGAAACCCCACATGGTTTCAAGATTTCCTGAAATTACTGTACAGTTTGACAATGGCTTTATATGCATATGTTGTGGTTTAACCCGGCTGGCAGCTAAACACCACACAGCCGTTCGCTCACCCTTCCCCCTCCCTCTCTGGGATGGGGGAGAGAAACGGGAAAGTGAAGCCGGTGAGTTGAGATAAAGACAGTTTATTAAGACAGGAATATAATAATAACAATAATAATAATAATAGTGATAATGATAATAGTATTAATAATAATAATGTGTAAGAAAACAAGTGATGCACAATGCAATTGCTCACCACCCGCTGACCGATGCCCAGCCTATTCCCGAGCAGCCGGCCCCCCACCCCGGCCAGCCACCCCTATATATTGTTTAGCATGACGTCAGATGGTATGGAATACCCCTTTGGCCAGTTTGGGTCAGCTGTCCTGGGTCTGTCCCCTCCCAGCTCCTGCTGCACCCCCAGCCTGCTCGCTGGCAGGACAGAGCGAGAAGCCGAAAAGTCCTTGGCCTGGTGTAAACACTGCTCTGCAACAATTAAAACATCAGCATGTTATCAGCGCTCTTCTTATCCTAATCCAAAACATAGCACCCTACCAGCTACTATGAGGGAAAATTAACTCTGTCCTAACTGGAACCAGGACAGCATACATTTGCATTTTTGTGTGCACTGTTCAAGAGCCTCAGTACCCCAAAGCCACAGATTTAAGTGTAAAATTAAAATAGAGAAAGTAACTTGCCTGCATCTGTATTTATTGAAGTACAAGGGTGGAAACTGACTTGTGCTCTTGGGTTTTTAAGAGAGTAAAAACACAAAAAATGTTCTGTAAACACATACTCAAAGGTAGTTGCAATATTTCTACAGCTGCGAACTCCAAACGACTGGAGAAAGAAAGCCTCTTTAGCATTCTGGCTGGTGCTGTGAATTTGATGCTGATGGACATGCAGGGTACATGCTCTAAACAGTCCCCTGCAACACATTTGAAAGAACCCTAGGCTACCTCAAAAGAGGGCATTCTCCTTTAGCAACTATATTTATACCACCTTCCCCTCAGGCATAGCTTTGGCTTCAGAAGGTACAAAAAGAAAATGAGAAAATGACAGTAGTGTAATGATACCATAGTTTATGATTCTCGTCTGAATCTCTGTAGTCATATCTGTAATGTTTGAGGAAGGTGAAGGATTCAGAGACTTTTTGAGTTCTTTTTTGCTGGATTCCTAAAGTCTGCAAAAGTACTCGATTACAGGTAAGGGCATATATTCAAAAGAATTTCAGCACTGAGTATCTTATGGTGACTCATTTGACATAATTTCCATGTGGCTGAATTTTCCTCTGGAGGCATCTCTCTCAATCCACTGATTATGGAGGTGACTTTGCTCCTGTGGTAAATGGTAGAGATGAGGCTTGAAGCTCTTCTAAAAGCTACAGAGATCTTGGTGAACTCTCCTCAGTGTTAATACATGACTTTCATAGATATAGTGCCTTTCGGTTTCTTAGATGGGTTCCTTCTGTTATATTCCCTTTGCGATGTGTTCCCTTAAGAGGCTGCCAGCTCCAAAAGAAATACACTTACTATGCTTTTGCTTTGCTAATAGTTTGATGTTTTCTCTAGGAAGCAGAATATATTAGCTATTAGCAAGTATTGAATTCCTTACAGGTTTCTGTTGTTGTTCTACAGTGGAAGTCTGATTTAATTGATTTCTTTATGATGTTCCAGTGGGTCTCCATTTAGTTCAACTGTCACACAAGATGGAGTAACAATTAGATTTGCAGTTAAGAGCTTCTGAGTGGTTTCTTTTTTAGCCTTGTTTTCTTGCATAAAATCAACTTTAAAGATCACTTTCAAAACAGTGATATCCTCTTGAAAGGCTTGTTAGAACAATATCCTGAAGTTGATTTTGTGCAAATTAAATAGGCAATTCACTTACTGCACGTGAGAAGTCCTGTTGATTTAAACTCCTCAATTGTATCTATTCCCTGAAGAATTCAATCCAAAAAAATCCAGACTCAGGTTGACAGACACTCTGACAGAGCCAGTAGCTTTCCTGAACAACTCCACCAGTAATTGAAACACTTCAGTCAAGACTTATTGCCAATTAAAAACAATGCATTTTCATTGGGGAATATTGCTCATTTATTTATTTATTTATTTATTTTTTAAGGAAAAAAAAACAGTACTTCTTTAGATTGTCAAATAAGTTTTAGTCAATTTGCCTTTTGGAAAGACAAAATCAATTTTCAACTGGAAAAGAGGAAAAAAGGGAGAAAAGATTAATTAAATTAAAAATTTTCAAATGTACAACCAAATCACTTTAAAAGCCACAGTCCTGGGTGTGGAAGAGAAAGAGGTCTCCAGTTTTTATATGTTTATTGTATGTGTCTTATGGAACTTGAGAGATCCAGATGAGGACATGGGAACTTTGGTCAGGTGGAGCCTTAAAATGAAGTGTCCAGGATTTGAGGCAGAGCTGAAGCAAGAGGTTTGAAACAGGCTCTCCAGATTCTGCAGAGCACAGAAGGAAAACTAATATGAGGAGTATTTTATCACAGAATGGGTGAGGTTAGAACAGACCTCTGGAGGCCATCTGGTCCAAATCCCATGCTCAAGCAGGGACACAGAGTAAGGGCTAAGGGCCATGTCCAGACAGCTTTTGAATACCTCCAGGGAGGGAGACTCCACAGCCTGTTCCCTTGCTTGGACACGCATACTGCAAAAAGGTTCTTGATGTTCAGACAGAACCTCTTGTCTTCCTGTTTGTGCCCATTGCCTCTTGTTCTGTCCTGGGACAGGAATCACAGAATCACAGAATCATCTAGGTTGGAAGAGACCTTCAAGATCACCGAGTCCAACCTCTGACCTAACACTAACAGCCTTGCTCTGTCCTCTTTGCACCCTCCCATTAGGCATTCATATAAATTGCTAAGATCCCTCAAGCCTTCTCTTCTCTGGGCTAATGAACCTTTCATGAATTCATCATGTAGCAATGTCAGAGAAGTCCATTTTGAATGGAAAATACCAGCCAGCTCTTACATTGCACTTACTCTGTCTCACAGATAGGGATCCATAGCAAGGCAATAGCAAAAAAAAAAAAAAAAAAAAAAAAAAAAAAAAAAAAAAAAAGCATTTGCATCAGGAGGTAGCTATTTAGATTTAGTTTTAGTTTTATTTGGAACAGACTTATGGCCTATTTTGCAAATTCTTTTATTGTCAGACCTACCTTTCTGCCTATACCTGAGAGTTTTTAGTGATTGCACAGTGATCATGCAAATGGCTTTAACACGTAGAGTTGCAAAATGAGTTACAGAAACAAAGGGAATACACAACCTCAAAAGATCAGAAGAGGATTGTTGCTGTGTGTCCATCTTTCTGGTTTTAGTAAATATCTCAATGCAGAAGTGAAAGAGAATGATCTGATCAAAGACAGAAAGACAATGTGACAGAAATATAACTGCCCTGACCACAAAGCAGTTGCTCTGTAGCAGTTGTTTAACCAGGTTCATGCTAGTGAAGTCCATACAAGAGTTTGCAAGTTTTCTAGGAGATACACTTTAAATGAATAAAGAACAGAAATAGAATGCTTCCAATGCACTTAAACAAAAATTCAGAAGAAAAACACCCCAAAATAATGGAATTAGTTTTGCACAGCACGTTATGCTGCAGCTCAGAAACAACATATGCTCTTAACTGCTGTGTCCTAAAGGTAGTGTACTGGGTAGTGAAGTTACGTGCTTATATATATATATATATATATATGAAGTAAAAACATGTCTTTGGTGTTTCTAGGTCTGAATTTGGTGACCCAAAATATGACAGCAAAGCCAATATGTTTTCCAGAATGGCAGATAGGGAACCCACTTTTTTTTTTTTTCTCTTTTCTTCCAGGGAGGGAGGGAGGGGTGTGTGTGACATGGACAGATGAATCAGATAAATTGTATCATTTTCATATTTTTAAAGCATCTGATCAAACACTTTGCAAATATATATTAAAGAATTAAATGAGGGATAGAGTCTGTCTCACATGTTGACCAGTGTAGCCTTCAATATATAAGGAGAGAACTGGACTGAAGATTGAGCAGGACAATTAGTACTCCAAAAAGCAACCAGTCCAGGCCCAAAGAGAAGGTAGAGTTTTCTGAGAGTGAAAGCTGGAACTGTTTTTTTCAGCATCAAAAGAGGTCTTTGTGTTAACAGTCTCATTGTACTTTGCCTGGACTTTTGTGACATCTTCAGTCACAATAATGAGTGATAGAAGTAATTTCGATGTTGATCTATTAAAAAAGTTCTTTATGGATTTTATCCTTATTATTACTATTATTATTTATTTAATCTTTTTGAGAAAAATTCTAGATACTGCAGACTTTTTCCCAAGGGCACTTTTGTGTAGCTGTACTAAAGCATTGAACATTCAAGGTTGATTTCTATATAACTCTTGCATGGGAGAGCAATGATATTTGCTAGAATTGTCCATCTCTTTTCAAGTGTAAACCTAATGTGTATTTGCAGTGTCTTTGCTCCCTTCACACACCCAGATCTGTCAACTCTGCTGGTCTGTGAATGAGACTTGCTCACTTGCTTCATTATCAATATTTTTCATTATCACATATGTGAGGTATTACAGGGAGCATCTTTTTTGGTCCCACATCAGATAATATCTGTTTTGACTTCTGGGGTCACAGAAGTGAAGGAGATGTCACGCACACTGCCTAGAATCCCAGCTCAATGGAACACGTGAGAAATGCATGTTCCCAGCTGTGGATTACATTTGTGGCACATTTCTGGTTCCATACCCCTAAAATCTAATTGATCCTGCACCAAAATCCCCCACATAGCAGTATCTCATGTGAGATGGAGGTCCATGGAAAGTCTGTGAACCTGTAGAGCCCTTTGGAGTTACTGGTCTGAAGAGAGACCTCATGCTGTGGTATTCTTTGCAGGGATTACAGCAGACTAGCTTCTCTTTTGCTCCAAAAAGCACCTTGCATTGACTAGCTGACATTCTTAGGCTTATTGCTTCCTTTTGTCAACATATGTCTGTATGGATAGATACCTGTATCTTGATGCTACATCCCCTTTGATGTATAGATGACTCTAGATTTATGTATATAAGTGTCTGGTGTATACAAGAGCATGGTGAGCAGATAAGATATGTGACAGGCTTCTGGTGTGCTTGACCTGGGTTCACATCAGTCCACTTCATTAAACCACCGCACAATCCAGCATGAGGACATTTCCAGTGTGGGAAAGGTGGAAAATCAGAAAAATGTGAGGGTTGGAGACATGAGGTGTCATGGAGATCTGAACTGAAAAACTGAAGACTAGTCTGTTATCAGCAATTTTAACTTGTGCTGTTAATTTATTAATTTGATGGCAACTCAGAGTTACCCCAAACTTAAAAAGAAAACGGAATCTTTGCTCGATGAGTCAGAACTCTTTTCTGTTTTTCCTGACCACCACCTATGTGGGTTAGACCACACAGCTCATGAACAACTTTGAATAGAAACAGTAGATGTGTTTCCACCCATCAGTGAGCCAATGAATAACTGTAATTCCAGGAACAGTACATATAAGCAGTTGGTGTTTTGTATCGTTTAGTTTATACAGTGCTAGATAAAGTGTATTTTTCACATTTTTTACATTTTTTAAAAAACACTCTTTAATGAGATATACATATGAATATGTGTGTGTAAATCTGTGCATTGATGTACAGAACATGATAATACAAAACCACACATACAGGTAAAAATATATAGTCACAAAGAGTTCCCTCTGACTGAAGAAACACATGAAAATTTCAGAACAAGAACTTCCTTGATGGATTTGAATGGAAACTCTCCAATCCAATGCTTTGCTTCAGCAGAGGACAGAAGTGAGAGTCTGAATGCCCATAGAACTACTACGCAACAAAAGCTAAAATGGTGTGATCATCTGTTAGTTTGGTCCCCATAACTTCATGTAGTGCCCATGATACCCCATCAGATGATGTGACACCATCCTTAACTTTTTACTGGTCTCTGTAGCCTCACACAGAATCATAGAATCATAGAATCATCAAGGTTGGAAAAGACCTCCTAGATCATCTGGTCCAATCATCCCCCTACCACCAGTAACCCACTAAACCATGTCCCTAAGCACCATGTCCAGCCTTTCCTTAAACAACACCAGGGATGGTGACTCCACCACCTCCCTTGGGCAACCCATTCCAATGCTTAACCACTCCTTCTGAGAAGAAATGTCTCCTAACTTCCAACCTGAACCTTCCCTGGCACAACTTGAGGCCATTCCCTCTAGTCTTATTGTTAGTTACCTGTGAGAAAAGGCCGAACCCCAGCTCCCTACAACTCCCTTTCAGGTAGTTGTAGAGAGCAATAAGGTCTCCCTTAAGCCTCCTCTTCTCCAGACTAAACAACCCCAGTTCTCTCAGTTGCTTCTTGTAGGACTTGTGCTCCAGGTCCTTCACCAGCTTTGTAGCCCTTCTCTGGACAAGCTCCAGGGCCTCGATGTCCTTCTTGTACAGAGAGACCCAAGACTGAACACAGTACTTGAGGTGTGGCCTCACCAGAGTGTAATTCTCTTTCACCATATGGCCAACAGATAAGAAAAAAAATATCTGACCATTTTAAACACGTAGTCTGTGTCATGAACTTGCCTTAGCCAAATGTGAAGCAATGTTTGATAAATTGTTAGCCATTCTCCAGGCTGTTTCAAGAGTACCAAAGATGGCTGCTAGAGCAAGCTATAGTGAATGATACAAGTAATTATAGAATTTCCTACATCTCTCAAGATTATTTGAGATGGTTAACCATAGAATATGGATACCAACAGTTGCCACAAATCTGAGCTTACTGTGGTTTGTGCTTGCCTAAATTCAATTTCAGATTTGAGGCATCTTCTGTTCTTGTAAGTTTCTGTTGCCGAGTCTTACTTATAGTACCATTCTTTTTAATTAGGTATGGCACAGCTTTTCCTAACAATAGACCATTGTAAATAGTGTGTTCTAATTCAAACTCCTAAACTTTGCACAACTAAGCACTGAAGATTGCTGAATGAGTGAAAGGTTGCAGATTTGCTCATCTCTGTGAGATAATGAAACCTCAAAATAGTGCTTGTAAAATAACAGCTCACTGGCTGTTTATGAGATACATAATTTAAAACTCACAGTTCATTCTGCAGATTAGCACGTTATTCATTTTAGTTTTTGCTAGGAGGCCTGTAAGAATTTGGTGCTTTAGAAGAACAAATAATACGTTTACTGCATCTCTAAACCTGTGGTTCTGTTTTCAAAACTTCCCTACAGTGCAAAGGTCAAATTTTGAGGAAGTGCTGAAACTGAAGCAGTGAGAATTTGACTTTCAGTACTCCTATGTGTGATGAAATGTAACTGTACAATCCCTTGAACATATTTCAGTGCCAATCATTGATTACCGAGTCTGAGCTTTCCTGACTGTCCTGAGGATGATCTCCCTGGGAACATCACAACAGGCAAACAGGGCGCTATTAACAGTAGACGTGAGTCTGCTGTCTCTATTACCATTTTGTACAGTTTGCAAGAAAGAGAAAGTCACTCTATTAAGGGGTCCATCTTGTTTCCAACATAAATGTCTGGACTGAGAATCATCTAAAGCAACTTACCAGATCTCCAGCTAGTTCCTTTCATATATATACATATATATATATACACGTATATATACACGTATATATGTACATATTTATTTATTTATTTATTTCCCCAAAAGAAAATCAGTAATTAGCAAAACACATAGCTGTACCCAAATGACTAGTTCCTCACCTCAGAAACAGAAAAGTTACAGGTAATGATGGTTTTGCTCATGATGGTGAAGGCTCAATTCAGTTCCCTAAGGAGATGTCTAGACTGACTTGAGAGGCCCTGAAGAATCTTAGACAACCAGCTAAGGCAGAGAATGGATCTACAGAAAGCATGTTCCCCTTGGATAACCAGCTGAAGTGTAGATGGGATAATACAGAGAGTTTCAAAAGCCCATAGAGGACTATGTTTAGGCAACATGGCTGCCTGATGTTGACCCTGGACCCTCTATTACCTGGTTTCTGGGCCTATCTAAGGTCCTGAGCTTGTAGGGTAATAGCATTCAAACAGGACACAATGACCCAAGGCCCGTGTTTAACACTAAGCAGACAATATTGTGATTGCAGGATATTGAGCACCCCTGAAAAAGCATGGGAATAAATAATTGAAGATGCACCAAATTAGTGAGTTCTCTACGTGAATTCTCTAATTGCCTAGTTTTAGAACACTTTAGCAATTAAATGAAATTTGGACACCAGTGTGTTCTGAAAATAGTACTCTAATTGCTAAGTGTCAATATGCTGAATGTTAATCCTAAAATCTTTGATTCCCATTTTTGTATTCAGAGTGATGGACTGTAATTCTTAGATAGCTTTAACACTTCATCTGAACTACTCTAAAATATGCCTAAAACACCAGCAGAAATATCAATTTCTGTACTTAATGATAATATATTTTTTCTGTTACTACATGGGCTATGATCTTCTTTTCTAAGTTTCCAGCTTTTTTTTTTTTTTCCCTGAGATCTAATTGATAGATAATAGCTATTTTCTTCTCCACAGACTTGATAGCTTGTAAGTGGTTTTATTTTTGAGAAACTCTCTTACCTGTTCCAGCGCTAGAAATTTGCAAGCTTCTAAATCCCAGCTGCTTCTCTCTACGCTATGCTAACAACAAGAAGTAAAAAAGATAATTTTGATGATAATGTATTCACTTATTGTTTCTTTCATCTGGACTGAGATCAAGAATGAAGCACAGGGAGAAGTTAGTGGGACATAAATGATGATATTTTTATTGCTTTGTCAAACGTGAGCCAGATTTTCAATGGACTTGTTTTACTAGAATTTGGCTATTTCACTTGCAGTAGCACAAGTAAATTACTGTTTGCATCTGTTGAATATTTTCAATCATAGTTGCACATAAAACATTCAGCTATTTCAGCTTTATCAATAACATAAGCCTTTTGGAAGGTATGCGCAAAGAAAACTAAATCGGAAGATTTCAAACAGAAACATCTCGGACTGTAACAGGGGCTGTGGCCCTAAGTGCTAGGCCGATTAGTAGCCAGGGTGGCTTATGTCCACTCTGCAGCTGTGCTGCTCTGTCACCTACACCAGCTGGAGGCAGCTCTGCTTTTTCTTTCAGGGCCCCAAGGGCACTTCCAATCCTGACTCTCCCTGACCAGCCCACCCAGAGCTCCCCTCACTCTGCCCATGGCCCAGGACCCCATTTCAGACCCCAGGGCTGCCCGTCTCTGCCCCACTGATACCACAGCAAGGATAGTATCCAGCTCCCCATAGCCCTGCCCTGCCCAATCATGGGTAGAGCGGGGCCCACCTACAGGCCTATATCCCCTGTCTGGCCTTGGCCTGTCCTTTTCCCTGTCCCCAGTGAGATGCCCACTGCCCTGCCAGCCCTGCTCCTGTCTGGGGTGGTGAGAAGGACCCAGGTACTGGCTGTGAGGATCTGACAAAGCCTCATGTCAGCCAGGAACCATGATAAGAAGAAACAGCCCTAACTCACAGGGTTATTTCTTCCCCCTGGTTTATCGGTTTGTTAAAAGGTTTTATGAGATGAGTGGGACAATAGCTGTAACATAGTACTCTGAAATTGGAGAAATATCTAAAGACAATAAGGGCACAACTGTGCAGTGATCTTGTACAGTGAGCCTGTTTTATAAATACTGCAGACTTTGAAATCACCATTTGTCTACCCCAGAGTATGCGTGCCAGAATTGGGGACGCAGTTCTGTGTTTATGATTAGATGACACCAACAGGAAGCTAGTGGCTATCTCATCTCTCCTGATACCACAGTGGGAGCTTGTGTTCCCTTTAAACCACTTTTCTGAGAAAATGTTGTGACTGGCTGAAGTTTTTACGTATGTAGCGTGCTATGAGGCAAAACATCCAGCAGCCTTTGGACATGCATAGCTAGGTTTGTAGCCCAGCAGCTTGTGGAGATGCATGCTCTTCTGTAGGATTGCTTTTAACCTTGATGTCTGGAAGACTGCTGTGAGCAATATCTCCTGCCAAATATATTTCTCTGCCAGAAAAAAAAAACACACCACAAAACAGTCCCTTCTGGACTGTAGTTGACAGCTCCTGGTTCTGATGTGCATTCTCCTCCCTGTTAGAATGCTACTACTCCTCATGCCACAGGGCTGTTGGTCTTTTCTGTAAGGCAGAGGGGCTCCTTCTGCTGTCCTATGAGCCTGTCCTGTGCCTCAGTATCCTGAAAAAATGTTCCTAACTGTGCCAAGGCTGTTTGTTCCCTTCCCTTCCCTTCCCTTCCCTTCCCTTCCCTTCCCTTCCCTTCCCTTCCCTTCCCTTCCCTTCCCTTCCCTTCCCTTCCCTTCCCTTCCCTTCCCTTCCCTTCCCTTCCCTTCCCTTCCCTTCCCCCTTCCCTTCCCTTCCCTTCCCTTCCCTTCCCTTCCCTTCCCTTCCCTTCCCTTCCCTTCCCTTCCCTTCCCTTCCCTTCCCTTCCCTTCCCTTCCCTTCCCTTCCCTTCCCTTCCCTTCCCTTCCCTTCCCTTCCCTTCCCCCTTCCCTTCCCTTCCCTTCCCTTCCCTTCCCTTCCCTTCCCTTCCCTTCCCTTCCCTTCCCTTCCCTTCCCTTCCCTTCCCTTCCCTTCCCTTCCCTTCCCTTCCCTTCCCTTCCCTTCCCTTCCCTTCCCTTCCCTTCCCTTCCCTTCCCTTCCCTTCCCTTCCCTTCCATTTCTTTTCCTTTTTTTTCTTTTTTTTTCTTTTTTTTTTTCTTTTTCTTTTTTTTCCTTTCCTTTCCTTACTGTTTTTCTAAGACTGATTTATGTTGCACTACATTCATGGGCAATATGAAATTACATGCAGTCTGAATTCACTCAGTTCATGTCTGTTTCACCATAATGAGAAAAAATGCATCACATTGTAATGTGGCAATGATTGTATTACACCTTGGAGCCCTTGGCACATCAGGAGACCCTGTAGCTTGGATATTAGGACATACACCTAGGTGTAAGACTCTGGTTCTCATGGCCTTGGCGTAAAGGCTGTATGTGGATCTTTTGTATCATTGAATATTTCTATGTCTCACTCTTTCTTGGAGCAATTATTGACAGATTCTTGCTGGTAAATAGGCTGTAGGATTGTGGTCTGTCTTTGATGCATGTTAAAAATGGTTAAGCATTGTAACCCTTTTCAGACAAGTGAAGGATGAAAAATACAATAATTTTATCGGAACCTTTCTAGGATTAATGGCTTAGTTGCAGGCATTTTAATTTGCAAAACAAATAACATCTCATCAATGAAAATGAGCAAAGCACGAAAAGGACTGGGTAAAAAATCCCAAACAAACAGATCCCTAGGAGCTGATATTAATAGGAACAAAGAGAGAGAGGTAATGAATAATTCATATAATCGTTTTGGAAAGTATTTTTAAAAAGAAACTTGATATGTGAGGAAAAGTTTTATTTCTCACGTCTTTTTCTTGTTGACTGCTAAGAGGCAGAAGTATAGGGAAGAGAAGTGAGGAAATTAAAAACTCATAAATGTGCATGTGCATGTCTGCAGGGAATCCTTTCAAAACTACTGTAACATCTATCTAGCTAAACTGCGACATATCATTCATCTCTGTCATGTTTGAATCCCTCACATTTATTACAGTCTTTCTGAGTCAGAAAACAATTAGCAGATGGAAATGCTCAGATGTTGGATCCAACCTTTTAAGTGCAAGACTAACCTTTCTCACATGCTAAAAAAATTGTGGGGAGAAAACATGGCAAGCTACTAACCCCATGGCTCTCCTACGAGCAGTGCTTGGCTCAGGCTGAGGTTGTGGCATTACATCTCATCTTGGAAATTTGCTTTCAGTGACTCAGTGACCACTTTTTTTTTTTTAGTTTCTTCTAAGAACACCATCCTGTTATGACTGGTTTGTATGGATTTTGTCTTTCCTGATATATCGAAACAATGAGAACAATGAGAGAGGAAAAAAGGGACAAGTTTTTTCATCTAACAAATTTTAGGCATCTGAAAGTTGTGCAGTTCACCGAAGTACCTGTAAAGTCATTGAAGATAGATGAGCACTTTCAGAGAGACATTCACCCCATGCTTTTTATGTGTATCTGTAGACGGATTGATTTCTTTGCTTCTCTCTCTACTAACCACACATCAAATTTAGATGACCATCTAATATTAGATGCATAAAATTGAATGAGATGAATCCTGGACTTTGCTAATTCCAGTTGGGAAGTTAGAAATTGTGTTCCACGATGTGAGGACATTTCTTAGTGTCATTTAAAATCTATTTGATTTTCAGTTGAATTAAAATACCTAGAGAAATTTCTTCTGTCCTTGCAGGATCCATATTAATTAATTGTTCCAATAAAATGAGTTTGCTGCTCTATGATTTATAACTTGGGATTGCTCAGATTCATATTTCTGAAAGGATTCCCCTACACTCTGTGGCCAGAAGGTTAGTTAATAATGTTTTCTGCATCACTAATGTGTGCTCAGGCTTTTAGTCAAATACTGCAAGATCAGAAATTGGCTCTACATTTCTAATGCTGCGTGCAGAACAGGAGATGTTGTTAATTGCTGTGCTGGAGGTAAGACAAAACCACAGGATATAGATTCCTTTAGCTCTGACATAAATATCGGTCAACAGTTTTTTAATTTTGCAGTATTGCATAGGATATGATTTGTCATATTAAATCATACTGTAAATCTGTGAAGTCATGTACTCTGAATCTTTCAGTAGTCAGATGTTTTGAAGAAAGCTTCAAGATAAAGACAAACACTTCCAGGCAACAGGGGAGCTGGAGGGAATTGCTCAGGCTGCAAGAAGAAAGAGACAAGGAGGTATCAGGAAGTCTGTCACACATGGCTGGGTGCTTCAAAGCTTGCTCATAATTAAGAACCACTGAACTTCTGAAACACAGAGTTCTTTCATATTACTGGTCAGCACATAATAAATTAACAGTCTGGGTCTGAAAAAATCCTTCATAAAAATTGGTCTTCAAAGCCATTCTGCCAATAAAGTTAACCGCAGCATTTAAAGCCATGCTTTAAAGCCAGCATTAAGACTCTTCCTTTAGAAAATATGTCTGCAAAAATCTGCATGGTCATCTCAAAGGAAGGTGGCTCCAAAGTAGCATGTGCAGCTACATAAACAGTCGTCTTATGTAAAATTTTTTGGGGGCAGTTGACATTTGGGGGAGTAACCACAACATCCAGCTTTTGAAATGTAATCTAGACGGGTATTTTAGCTACCTAATCCCCACAGGCTTTCTGGGTAGTCAATAGAGGGAGATAAATTCTCCCAAGAGCCACCTGGAGTTCCTAACTTTGTCTCTTGTCTTCAGCTGGACTCTGAAGAATCTCCACCTTTGTCTATAGAAAAGCTGGAGAAACTAGCCATAACATATCAAGATAAATTCAGCACTTGATGACATCTATGCATGAGCTTTTCTTATTAATTTCAGACAAAGACTTCATATTGTGCTCTTATTAACATATTTTCCTTTGTTCCGTTTGTTTTCATACGTGGCCCGAACTAGGACTAGAAGCTACATAGACCAAGAGTGTTTGATTATTCTGTTATAGTTGGCTTTACATACCATTTTCAGACTCTTTATGATATCCATTTGCACAACTGGTTTGTTATTATTTAATACATTTATTGTACTTTTAAATGTGCTATATTACCTCTAGAATTCATGTATTAATCAGGCATGTCCTTACTTTTAATGATCCCTACATTACAATATTCTTTATAACAGCTAGTTGTGACGTTGCTTGTTAACAATTCATTACTAATATATGTTGTAAAATACGTTCTCAAATAAGTTAGTAATGAATTTAGCTGTACCTAGTAATATTTCATAAATATTAAAAAAGTGCATGCACACACACATGCACACACTAGCTTGATAAAAAACAATTTTGTGCAGCTAATGATCCCTTATCGTGCTCTCATCAGTTAAATTTATGGTTATTATGTTTTCATGTTTGGTGAGAATATAAAACAAAAACTATTTTACAATATTGTCATTCACTGAAAGTGGCATAGAAATCCATCCAGTTTTCTTCCATAAATTGAAACAAATAGTTCTTGATTTATAGTAAAAATCTCTCTAATCTACTTCATGGAGTGAAAAGGACCAAATAACAGATAACTCATGCTACAGAATAATAAAAAAAACCAGCACCAATATTTCTTCCCTCATGAGGAGAACCCTTTCATTACTTGGCAAGCCAGTTTAGCTTCTGATCTTGTACCTCCTCTGCATGGACTGTAGAATTTGTGACATAAATACCACTAGTTCACAAGGTGCCTGTTAGTTATCTGCACTACAGTGCAAACAAAATTCAAGAGTGTCATCTTGACAGTGTTCCACCACAATGAACTTTCAGCCACCAGCATGATGATATCAACTGGAGTACGCAACAGCTTCTTCCCTGCTCATTTGGCTGGCTTGCCTCCTACTGAGAACCACAGCAAGCTGGAACTGGGGTTAAGAGAGGGAGAAACGCCGGTCCATATCTTATCCAGGAGCTGGCCATAGTTCAGATGTAGACTTTGTCATGTAAATAGACTGAATATATAAAAGTAAGAGAGCAAACAACTGCATGAAAAGAACCAAATGATTTATTCAGTGCTGCAGCTATGGACACTAATATATGTGGCAGTGCTATCCTGAACCTGAGTCCCAGACTTGTGGCTCCTCTGAGCCATTCAGAATAACTGCCATTTCACTACTATACAAAGTAGGACAAATCTTAATTTCATAGGAGTATATAGTCAATGATTGAATGCTGGGTGATTCACAAGTAAAGATACTTTCTGTCAAATTCAAAAGTAGGCTGACTGACATTTTCTGGAGTGATTCTAGAATGTAGCACTTTCCAGATTCTCTACAACCACAAAGAGACAGAGAAAAACAGTGGAAAATTAATGCATAAAGGAATAATTCATGCTTTAATTTTGAATACTGGGGGCAGTTCCTCAAATTCTTCTCAGCCAGAAAGCTGTGCAGATTTTAGTTCCATAGATTAGAGAATGGATAAGAGGCAGAAGTTGCTCTTTATTTTGTATGATGGGAAGTGAGGTCAGACCCAAGGAAATTAATATTGAGATATTTTTCTCCTTCTGTTTTTAATGTGGTAAAATTTTAGCACTCTGGTCATGCAGAGCAATTTTAATCATTTAATGTGTTGTATTATTATTTTTTTTTGACAATGAACCATTCTACTACACTTCATATTGCCTATATTGGTAATATTGTGAAAGAACAAGGCATCTACTATCAGATCATGAAAAAAAAAAAAGCCCAAGCAAAGAGAATTAAACATGTCATAAAAATTATTAATGGCATTATTAATAACCAGGTCCTTGTCAAAACACATTATAACATTTCCTTTGGAGACATTAAAATGTATCATGGGGAATGGACAAGATGACCTAATAGATCTTTTCTATCTCTTTTCTCACATAATCATGTCAATCAGCACTAGAGAGTCATAGTAATTTATACCTCCCATTGCTTTCAGACTAAATTGTAATCCAGTTCTGTTTGTCCAATCTAAAATCTCCTACTACAGCATCACTGTGTTTGTTTCACCTGGAGGCACTGTCAGCAGAGCTGCTATAAATGTAGGGACCAGTTTTGCCTAATATTGATGGCAGAAATGGTTGACCTAACCTTGAACTAAGGGTTCAGGGACAGACTCTTCTTGACACAGACACCTGTTTTTAGTAGAACAGGCCACTTTTCAAAGCTGTGCAGGACATAGAAGCCTACACAATGGATTTTTTCCACATGTTATTATTCATCGTTCCTGGGCTGATCATCTTTCCTGGTTGGAAATAATATACAAACATATGTATATCTTAAGGGTTGTAATTTGGAAATGCTATCTTTTTTAGTAAATATAGTATTGAAATATATATCTCTGTTGCTTCCAGTGTACAAACTGGTCACATCAAGCTTCAATTTTCTGTTTAAATGCTATCTATCATTGGTTGCAGTACATTTCAATTCAACTTTGTATAAAAAATAAGAATAAAAATCATAATGATATTTACTCATACAATTGAAATTAATTTGAAGGTCATTTTTAACAGGATTAGTATTATTTAGAATCCTGCAGTCTTTCAAGGTTTTTTTTTTTTTTTGTCATATATATGGAATTTGTTCTTTCAGTCCTACATTTTAATTAATAAAGGACATAAAATTTCTTTGAGTTTTAAAGGCTTGGGAAAACTACAACCAAGAGAGAGTCTCGGCTTTTCCCAGGTACAAGAGTTCTTGATCTTTTGCAGTGCACTCATTGGATCTTTTGCTAAGTAACATTTTTTATGCAGATAAATCACATAAAGCCATTTGAAAATTTTCAAAATTTTAGGGATGCTGATAATTTCCTGAAATGCCAACATTTTGTAGAGAAAGCAGATGAATCATGTTGGAGTTATTCTATTAGCTAAAATAAACAGCAAACAAAATATGAAGTCAGATATTGGAGGGCATTTGAAGGTAAACTGGTGCTACATGGAGAAATTTCTATTCCCGTGATTCCAACACTGACAAAACAAATCTCTCACCATTCTAAAACTTTCTTTACAAGAGATAAAATGTCTGAAAATCTATTCTGCAAATTGAAAGAGTTAATGATGATTTATCTATAAAGCACTTTCTTACAGTAAGCAATATTTGTCCTAATGCAGTAGCTGGAGGCAAGTATTCTAATTTTCAATTAGTCTGTGGACAGAATTGTATCTTCCAATGTTACCATTAGCAGCTGCAAATGATGATACACTGTTAAAATTCAAACTATTTAATTACAGAATATATTCAAATATTCCTAATAGAGTTTCATTATGCAGGCAACGTCTATGTCATCTTACGGCTTTGTAGTACCAAAAAAACTGGTCAGGAAAATGTTCTTATTGCTGTAGTTTGAAGCATCTATGATCATAGAGAAAACTGTGCCCTTTCCGAAACAAATTATGTTTTCTGAGTTAGAAAAGGAGAAAACATCTTGCTCACAGTAAACAGCTTTTCTTCTACAAAACTGGATCATTTCAGTCATGTGTGAGTTCTGACAATCTTGTTCAATTTCCTGTCAGAATTAAGGGATATGACTGAATATGGATTGTAATAGGGTACAATTTTGTTAGTTCTTTGCAATTATTTTGTCACTTCTACTATTTTCACATTTTTAGTGAGGAGAAAAAAAAAACAAAAACACCAAGATTTTTGTTCTTAGAAGATCTACTATGATCTATATGGCCTGTTTGTCTTGCATGCTGTCTTACTTGTGAGAAGACATGAAGAAACACTACAAAAAATCTTTTATATAACCTACAGTAGGTATTATGGAGATGGTTTTCTTGCTCTGTGTAGGAGTGGGCTTTGGATAATTGAAAGTACAGAAATCCTGCTTAGGCTGTATCTTAGAGCAAGGTCACTCTGTCCTTTCTTAACTGGTGCAGATGGAGGTAGGGAAGTTAAAGGATAACAGAGGCACAGTGACACACAACCATATGGAGATTTAAGCCAGAAATTGGGAGATTTCTGAATATCACAAACAAAAACTTGATGCATTACAGCCAGACCCTATACTCTGGGCTGAATATGGCATTTCACTGAAAAGCAGATGCTCAAGCACAAAGAAGAATTGCAGCTCAGTGAGAATTCAGAAGGGCATCTTGACTCAGTCCTGGGACGTTCTCCTGCACTCAGAAATGCCCTGAGCACATGTAGGGCAGTGATGAGCTGTGTAAAACACGGCATCCAGAGGAAGAGCCTGGCAGTGATCGTAGGAAGAAGTGAGAAATGACATATTTGTCATATATTGGAGCTTTCAGTTGGGGGTGACTGAAATCTAGATCTCCTTCTCTCCTTGATCTAGTGATCCTGTGACTAGCTTGACAGGGCTTGGTCACCCAGCAGTGCGCAAATTGTAGTAAAGGCTCATGATTCTGGTTGGAGCATGCTGCTGGAAAGAGAGACGACTGGGTGCCAGTCCCTCTTTTCCGGACTGCTCATATGGTTTGTAATAAAGAATATTGTGTGGCAGGAATTAACCCATTCACAAATTTCTAATCCCACTGTTACACAACCTGTGTCTAGTATCCAACAATGCCCAGAATATTTCTCTGGCACCACAAACAATTGGAAAGAGAGGTTTGTGTCCATGGTATTTACCTTATACAATAGAGTGGCTGTGTCTAAAATACCTAATGGGAATAGTCCATGGTTGGAACTCAAACTAAGCTCAGAAGCTGTGTAGGAAAGCAATGCCATGGCATGCATGGGACAGGCTGAACAACTGATTAGTGTAAGTAACCAAATTCCAGCATTCAGAGAGCTCTCTGCCACTTTTTGTCTTCTTGAATATATATATAGCCATGGAGCCAGCTTTGATAGTTACAAAAATGTGTACCTTGTCCATGGGTGAAGCAAGCAGCCATGCTCAAGTAGTGAGTACTGTTTGTAATCAACAAAGAAGCTTTTTTTTTTCCCTTTCTGTTTATGTATTTATTTTAAGTAACAAACCTGAATATTTCTAGGATTATTCTTATTTTTGACTTGTTTATTTATAGACACATGTACAATAGACTACTTGAATATACAATGGCCTTTATGAATTTATCAGCTTATGAAGTTTTATGAAATTGTTAAGAACTTTATTAAAAAAAAAAAAGCACAAAAAAGTTACATATAACCAAAAATGAGTGGGTTTCTACCTGTATTTGTTCAGATTTTAAAGGTCTTCAGGTGAAAAGAAGAACCAGACAAGAACCCATGAGATTTTCAGAGGGTTCTCGATGCTTAACTGTATTTTGTTTCACA
The DNA here is from genome assembly GCF_040182565.1 of Anser cygnoides. Lineage (NCBI taxonomy): Eukaryota > Metazoa > Chordata > Aves > Anseriformes > Anatidae > Anser > Anser cygnoides. The sequence continues at coordinate 108,069,253 of NC_089875.1, forward strand.
CTTGATAAAGATCCAGTGAGGCATCTTTTTGATGTTTATATCTAAATACTTTTGCAAATCTGATCCCTTCGCACTTTCACATGTATTGTTTAGTGTCTTTTAACACTTAAAAACACCCATATCTTTTGCATTCAGGTCTTACCTGATATCTTTTATTCAGCAAGGAATCAACCCTGAAATATGGTGACTGTTAAAATGAAAACTTACTCATTTAATGTTATCTGTTTATTGAAAATACTGGTCATTATTCATTAATACTAAAGTTCTTTTCAGATTCTTATTTCCCGTCTCTTTCTGTTGAATGTCTCATGCAGTGTCTATTTACTTGTATCCTTAAGAAAAGTTTAATCCTCTCTGTATTAAATTAGCTATACTAATGCTTGGATAATTATAATTGAAAAACATTTAAAGCTATGTTTTAATAATCTAGAGGAAATTAATTTTTCAACCTTCCGTCTACTAACACTGACACTTCTAAGTCAAATTTCTGTACTGCTTTGTTGCGTTTAGGCAATTCCTCACTTGCCCAGTTTAGTATCAGGCATGGAAGGCTGTATTGAGTCACTGCTCATTTGAGTGTTAAAATTCAATTTACAGTTGCACAGATGTTCTGAGATCCTTTGAATTTAATGAGGATGACTCACACAGATGAGTAAAGAGGATGGACTTTGAGTCCTCTAATGCTTTCTGAGATCAATGCATTCCAGATGAAAATCATTCAGCTCAATCCATGCTATCATCCTGCACTGCCCATTATCTTCTTTGTCCTGTTCGCTTGTCTTGCTGCTTAAAATAGGTGTATTTTGAAATGAACAGGTTTTAGTGACCATTACCTGACTTGCAATAATGACATGATATTTCCTACCTTATTTCTACATTCTCCTACTAATGACCTGTATCAGTCCTTGAAAATTTTTTTTTTTTTTTAATATGAAGCTATTCTTCACATGGAGACGGCAATGTAACATGCCTGTAATGCTACTTTGTTAGCAAAATTACATTATTTTCAAATTTAGCATTAATAATTTTATTTTTTTAAGAACAATTGAAATAACTTTGAATAAACTCTGTTCATGCATAGAAATTTGCAAACGCTACAAAATAATAACACAAATGTATACAATCCACATTAGTGTTGTAATCTAACATGAATTAAAGTTATAGTAAGGAGTTTAGAAATTGCTTGACAAACATTTATATGAACAGAGACTGAAAAATTTGGAATTATTTGAAAAGCAGAATAACAAGGGAAAACAGAATAAAATGTATCAAATTACATGAAATACAAATTTTGAAAGAAGTAGAATCAATATTTTCTGTCTCACCATCAAAAAATGGACAGATCAGCTATGAATTTAATGAAATCTGAAGAGCAAGTAGAATAGGAAGGAATGCATTTAGGGTGCAATGTAACTGTAATATTTGAAACTCATCGTCTCAGGATATTTTTAAGGCCAAGAATTTTACAAGTGGTAAAGAGGAACCAAGAATCTAACAAGAATTTTTAGAGTTGTAAAAATTAGTGCTACGAAGTTTTGGAAAAGAAAGTTATCCTTCAGGGTATCATCCAAATTTCAGCTATCATGCTGTTAAAGAGATGTGGAGGGATTAGGGTATGCTTTCATTATCCCACATTAATCTAGTATTAATGTCTAAATATCTAAGTACTAAATATCCAGTGCTTGTTATTGCCAGAGACAGGATCTTGGACTAGATAGACATTCATGTTTGAAAAAGAATAGCAAATCCAATGCCCAGTTTCATAACAGCCATTTCTGGGTACTGTAAACAGTCTTTGAGTACCTCTTTCATGCCTCATCCCTCCCCATGGGGAAATTTTTGCATTTCTCTGGAGGTATGGAGTTACCTTGACAGCAAAGCTGCATAGCTGCACTGCCAGGAGAGGCAGGAAGATATACCTAAGGAAATGTACAGCAACCCCCAGGGTGAACTGAAGCATGCAAGTAGGAAAGGGAAGAACGAGAAGAGTAGGGCCAGATGGATCTCTTTTATCGTCTCTTCACTTGAGTCAAGGGACCTTCTTATTTCAAACATAAGTGAGTGTGTGAGTAGAAGGGGAGAGGGCTGGTACTTTGTGACTGGATATAACCTTGGGAAACAGTTTTATTATAATCATAGTCTCAAAAAGCAGTTTATATTCCATTCCCATTTTGGCAGGGTTATCATTTGTTCCCTAGAAGTATTTGTTTTCTGGCATATTTAAAGTGATATAAAGTGAGCTGAAATCAATCCAGACTAAAACCAAACAAGGCAAAACCAATAACCTGAATGAGGATGATTCTATTTATTTAAAGTCTTCTCAGAAAGGGAAGGGACACCTTCACTAGCATATGGATTAAGGTCCTCTTTTCCTAGCTATGGCTTTGTATTACCAGCATTTATTGCAGTGTCTTATTCTTGCCTGTTTCATTCTGGCTGGTGTCCAAGCTAGTCTAAAAATAAATTTTAGCTGGCTGTATTTCAGCCTCAGGTTGATGAAGGATTTATTGATATTCCAGCTTGTGCCACAACTTATTGTCACTGTGATGTGATGTGTATCTGTGAGTGAGAGAGTGACAGAGAAAAAGAGAGAGAGAGGTGTGTGTTTTTTTGCCATCTTAGACATCCTGAGGTAACCTTGCTTCTTTTTCTTCTGTCTCAGAGTCCCTTATGACCTGGCTTTCTCATTATGGCTTCACTGCAAGCGAGTAGGTTAGAGAGTCATTTCTGCCAGCCAGCTGAATTTGCACTCAGATTTTGAGAGGAATTCTGTGTCAAAAGAGTAAGACACCTTTGACGAGTGCAAGAATGTTCAGAATGTGCCCATAAAGGGTGTGGTGAAGTTTGATCATTTCAAGCCATTTTATAGTTGTACCCCAGAGTGAACTGAGGAAAAACTGGCTCACCCGTGGGTCAAAGCTGTTATGAAATATATTTGCATTTGTAGAAGGTTCTTTGGAAGGATCTGTTTGCTGTCCAGGAGCCCAGAATCCTCGTTGCTCTCTGATGTGTCAGAGCACACACTTCCCAACAGTGCTCCTCTTCTTCCCCACGTAGCAAGCAAGCAGAATAATGCACATCAGTATGCCCTGTGCTGCTTCTGTGAGCATCCTCTTATTCTCCACGAGATTCTTGCTGCTCTCATACCAAAGCACAGCCACTTGCTTGGCCAAAACAGGGTTTATATTCTACCTTCTGGGTGTATTAACCATATGTACTAGAATAATGAATGCTGAGCCTTCTTAAAATATTAATGTTAATTATGCTGGTCTTATAATGACCATGGGGTTAAACAGAAACCTGAGTTGTTGTGCTGTTTAGTTTAGGATGTCTTAGGCTACTGAAACAAAATGACATCCGTGAAATAAACAGTTATGCTATTCTGAGAAGGTTGGTAGGTTTTAACTGTAGTCCAAAAATCAGTTTAAGAATTTCATATACAGTCTTAAGGAAAATGAATGGCTGGTTTATTAATGATTTTATTAATACTAATATATATATTATTAGGCTGCTACTCAAAAATAAATATATATTATTCTTTATTAAACAAGACAAAATAAACTTTTTATTTTTTATTATTTATTTATTTATTTTTTTTAACACAGTATTTTTATGGTGTAGGCAACCTCTTTTACTTCTCCCATTGGGACCAAATGTGATAGTGTTCTAAATTCAGGTTGTTGTTATTTTCTCCTTTTTTTCCTAGGGCTTTGATAACATGAGTCATTCTTGGCTCATACAGTCTGAGTATTTCAAGTCTGAAAGGCACTACCTGTCTCTTAAGAGTTCAAAAGAACATCAGATTCACTCAGCATACTTCAGAAAGAACAGAGTTCACCTCAGCATTGGCACCAGTGGTTTATCATTTATTATTTTGGTTCTGGATTTCACTGGTTTTGTGACAATTAATGTAAACATTTATTTATTTATTTATTTATTTATAGTGTTTACTATATAGAAGCTCTTCAATAGCTGCTCTTCAAAGAGTCTAGGTGCTTTCTAACATTTCTCACTGAAGTACTGATGCTAGCAGCTTAATTCTGGGGCCCAGGCCTTGTCTGTATACTCATAGCATGTTTCCCAGCACAATTTTGGCCTGGGCCTACTAGTGTTCTTCCAAACAATTCCCAGAGGCCAGCACAGGGTGGGGACAGTTTCCAGCAGGCTGTCTGGAGGCAGCTGCCCTCTTTGGAAGCATAGCATGGGCATGTCTGGGACACAGTGCTGGGTTCAGAGCCAGAGAAAGGGTTCTGACACTGTTAAATTTAGCAGTCTAGATGTAGTGTCTGTAACCAAGAGTATGGAATCCACATGCCCCAATAATCCTAACCTAATAGCTCATAAAATCACTTGGGATGGTTCCAGGTGCAGCACATGCACAGTTTACTTCAGATTGAAAAAGTAATAATTGCATGAGATTGGATAAATTTGCCCCCTCTCCTTTATGTGCCTGACCTACTAGCCTGTGAGGGAAGGTTATCTCTTGGCTGCTCGCTGTCTGTCCCCATGACTACAGTATGTGAGTTTCAGCAGTGTGCACTTAGTGCCTTGCAGAGATGCTAGCTGGGGTCCTGGAAAGAGGAGAGCTGCGTCAGCAGGGCATGGTGCCCAGGCTGATTAGTTTTGCCATGTTGCTGCAGCTATGCCGCTTCCTGTTCCACGGTGAGGACATTTAGAGACATCTGAGATATTGTTGCATTGCATAGACATAAGGACAAACAGGCTGCTCCTCAAAAATGCAAATCTGCACAGCATGGAAAATAAAGTTATACATATCCTAGTTTTACATTTACACACATTGTGCTTATGTTTTGGAGTACAAAGGGAGTGCCAGAAATGGCTGTTGCACACAGTGCCACTTGCCTAAATCACTGAAATTCATTTCAAAGCAATATATTTTTATCTACAATAATCTGGCTATTTGCTTTATCTGTCGGAGTTACTCACACTACACAATAATAAGATGCTTGTTAGTGTTCACCTTCCCAACTGTATTACAGATCCTAACAAAACAAAGGCTTTAGACTCTATTTCCAAAGAAGCCATCTTACTCTGCATTCTGCAGTCCATTAAGGTACCCTTATTGTCCTGATGCTACAATTCCAGTTGAAATTTGTCTCCCTGACAACATTGACCCATCAAGCCAGGAGGTAAGGACCAGTCTTTCTGCCCTAGCAGCAGGTGAAGACAGCTGTTTATGACAACTTGGTGTGTCAGTTTGTTGCAGCTGTGTTAGAGATGATGGTTCTTTTATCCCAGCTCCTGGCTGTGCTGTGGGATCATTCCTTGCAATACTCAATCCTTTCTGGCTTGGTCCTTTCAGTAGCTGTTAATTGTACCTTATCTGGTTTCGGTTATTTAAGATGGTGAGCAGGTAATTTTTATGGTCATTTTAATTGTGTTTTAAAAGGTTTCTGTAGAATCTGACAGCTTGTTTCTGCCCTCTTTATTTAGGATTCAGATACAAAAATTCTCAGTCATTTATCACAAGTAAGGGGACTGAAACCATCTGTAGTGGATGTGGAGGAAGAAGGGGTAGAAGAAGGAGGGCATCAGATGCTGATATTGTAGAAAATTCCTTTGCTGGCAGTAGGTCCATGCTAGAAGAATTTCTGCTTCTCTAGACAGTTATTCTCACCTTCACAGGATATTTCTTGCCAAACCAGATGCTATTCTAATTATAGAAAATTTTTACTGTATTTTTTTTTCCCATCAAAAATGATTACTAGATGTATTTCTTAGGAAAAATTAGCAACCTTATTTCAACTTTTGCGTTCCTAAACTATGCTAATTATCTCTTTCTTTCCAGTCCATTTTTAGCCACAGGTTTAGCCTGTCTGTATGCTTCCAAATCCTTCAGATTCTATCAGACTCAGATAGCCCAGCGTGAGTGCTCCACCTGCATGCTTGAGGAAACTTTTGACTTGCCCACCTTTCCCAAAGCTGTGTAGTATTTCAGTGGCTGAACTGGGGACAGAAGAGGTTGCTCTCCCTTTTCTTCTGAACCTGTCTTGCTTTTCTCCTGTTATTTTCTATGTTTTAAAATAAACTCAGAACCATAAGACCATGCAGTGACTCAGATTTATGATACATGATGAGTTCCATTTAACTCGGGTAGCTGAGCACAGCTGGAACCATGCAATGGGACTGGACATGTTTGTAAGTGTTCTCAGAAGGAGAATTGTTTTAAAAATGAAGGAAGAAGCTATATTATATTGCATATGGCTTGTCAGGATTCATTTTTAGAGTATCTGTCAAAAGCTCCACATTATTTCATAGAAACCAGGGAAACAGCAAGAGTGGGAGAGGAAGGGGAGTAAAAAGAAATCAAATTGGCTATTCCACACAGTATTGCAGATCCAGCATAAAGTTATATTGTTGTCTCACGGCCTGAGACTTCAGATAATTCCATTAACCTCCAAACTGTTTTTGTCTCTGGAATTTTCATTTGAGATAACCTGCACTGAGATTTTACAGTTCACTGATTATTAGAAGTCAAAGCTGTTACGGTATTATATTTAAGTGAGATAACTTGATTTGCAGCATATGTGAGGTGTACCCCAAAGGACAATCCTGGTGCTAGTAGCAAGATTAAGGTACTAAGGGCTAGTGAAACTTTTATTAAAGGAACAGTGTTGGAAATAGATCCATCATTTTGCTGTATGTAGGCAAAATTCAGTGATAAAAAAAAAATCTAAAACAACAAAGAGAGTAAAATTCTCATTTTAATTAAAATACAGTAAATCTAAACCAGCTTCAGCACACAAATAAACTGTCTGAATTTACATTTCCATTAACTGATATCAGAGTCTTGCTTAGCATATGAATTTACTTCAACATTTGAACTAAGTTTACACTTTGCTGTTGTCTGTCTTTTTTTTCAGGACAAGAATGTACTTTCTTGTGAATCACTGGCCATGAGACCTCACTCCTTAGAGACATCTGCCCATAGAGATTTCACTTTACTGTTGCAATGACTAAGTGAGGAACAGGAACCCCAAGGTGAGCACACTGAACATGTGTTTCCCCCAGGGAAATCATCAGAATGTAATCACCAGAATGGCTAAAAATCATTTGTTAAACAGCAAATAAATAAAATAAATAAAATAATTTTCTTAAAAATCTTTTCCCATTCTCTCACACATTTTTTTTTCCTGTTGTAGTTAGAGGGCACTGTTTTCCTTCAAAGCTTTTAGGCTGCTAGTAGATAACGTTATAAAGGTAATGTGACTATGCTGCACAGTAGAATGGGATTGATTGGCATGAAACATAAACCTATCAAAAGAGAAAATCAAGCAGGCTGATAGCTCTGCTGTCAGGGTAGATTTATCTTTCATTGCAGCCTTGGCGGTCCCACTGCCTGGGATTAAAAAGCTAAAATCCTGTTGTGATCATTGCTATGATCTTGAGTCAGTATGAAAATTTTCCATTAAAAGTTATTTTGAATAACAGCTGAATTTTTGAAAACCCATAACTTTTATTCATTCTCTTTGAAAATGTTGGAGATTTTCATAAAAAGTGAGAATATTTGTTTCTTTTCCCTGTGCCCAATAAAATCCCGCCAGTGTTTCCCAAACATTGCTATCAACATCGCTATGTATTTCGTACATGACTGTTAAATCTCTTTATTCACTTTTCACACTACTGTAGTCTCCTCTTGACTTATGCCCCACAATGAAATTGGAACTGTACTTTTGTCATTAAAAAACATTCCCTCTGGCTTCCACCTCTCATGGATAAGCTCTAGGATTTTAAGTTTTTCAGTATGTCTTTCAGGTTGAGGTGTCTTTTCCTCTTTTACCCATTTTGTACAGGTACCCTACCTACAGACTCTACAGGTAGGGTAGACATACTGTTTTTCCTCAGCATATTAGGATGTTCTACAGCAATTGGATCAAGTTCTGTATATATGGATTGCTAAAGCTCCTTTCAAGCTTCCAGAAATGCTATAAAATGATTAACGTCTATCCATAGCTTGCCTAAAACTGAAATGGCAACACTGAGCCACCATTCAAGACCAAAGTTGTGGCTATCCACCTAGCCCTGTTGGAATGCGAAAATGTGCCATGCTCTTGAATGAAATTCAGAATCAAAAGTCTGAATCAAAAATCTTTAGAGAAATTGCTTCCAAACTGGCCAATCTTCTGCGTAACTCCCAATATCACTTCCAGAGGGATAAAAGTGGGGGCCTAGAACCAAACCAGCCAAAGACAGGGTATGCATATGGGAGTGTGCGCTCCAGATGTATACACTCCACTGGAGATTCCCTTCTCTTATCTAATCATTAATTTATTAATGTGGGCAGCAGACATTCTCCTTGTATGAAGAAGTAGCAGGGACACTGGGGCAGGGGAAAGGCAGTTTAAATTACAGATCATAGAATCCTTAAAGGAAAAAAGTAGCTCAGCAAATAGCTACTATTGTTCCACTGTTCTTAAGCGATAGCATTGAGATGTTAAAGAATAATGTTTTGTTTCCCCCATATTTCCTCAGCTTGAGTCCAGCTCAGGACAGGAGGTTAGACTTCAACCTCTAGACTGAAAATAACAATTTCACATCAACAACATAAAATTTCCCAAAAGATTTTTTACTAAATAACTTTTAAACAATATTTTTTTCCTTAAGTGCCTATTATTTTAAAATATTCTGTATATATTTAGAATCATAGAATCATAGAATCATAGAATATCCTGAGTTGGAAGGGACCCATAAGGAACATCGAGTCCAACTCCTGGCACCACACAGGTCTACCCAAAATTTTAGACCATGTGACTAAATGCACAATCCAAATGCTTCTTAAATTCAGACAGGCTTGGTGCAGTGACTACTTTAGTCTCCTTTACTGCTAAGATCATCAGGAAGACATGCTGGTAATCCATTGTGGTGGCAGAGACGGAGGTAACTGAGTTCTTAGCAGTAAAATACTGACTGGTATCTAAGCAGGCGTAATGTACAATAATGAAATGCATAATGAAATGCAAAATGTGGGTCAAGTATTTTGTACTTTAACCCCATGCTGGGACAAAATTTAAAATCTTTTTGAAAGTATACCTATGTAGACCTAGTTACTAACAGGCAAAGCACAATGTAATTTGATTGGTTATGGAAATGAGATAGGAAATGCTGAATATTGGATTAATGTCATGCTTCTTATTTCATGCTTGCTGTATTTCAAAATTGAAAAAATCTTGAAGTTAAGGAAAGGGAAAACAATAGATTTTTGTAAAAAAAAAAAAAAAGAGACAAAAAGTCATACTTTATCATCCTTCAGCAACTCTGAGATATAGCAAGGAATATCAAACAGAAATCTAGTGAAAAGAGTGGTTCGGGAGCTGGAGGTGGGGTTTGCAGTTGAATTTGTCAAATATCAATTTACGCTTTTCAGAGTCTCATTTTTAAAGCCAAAGATCACATCTGCTTCTTAACCACAGCAAGATTTTTACTACTTCAATTGCCTTCTGAACCTACAAGAAAGCTTGTGTTTGAGATAAGTCCTAGAAATAAACAGTGGATAACAGTTCTAAGCAGTTTTTCTAAACTGTTCTGACAGCTGTGTATTTGTTAGATGTTATTAGGAACCTAGTTAGGTGAGAGATATACAATTCCCCTGCAGCATCTGCTATCCACTTTAATGAATCTGTGGTTAGATATGACCAATGTGTCAGAGTCTCAGCTGGTATATGCACATTGGTGTATATTCATGAACTCT